>NW_027515494.1:0-15000 GCF_048772815.1 Callospermophilus lateralis
ATACGGACATATGTATATATAGACATACAACACATAACAATTTGTGCACACATAATAATAGTAAAGGCCTTGTAGCTTTTCGTAGGTGAAATCTTTATTGCAATGTTTCAAAAAGTCCACAGTTGGTCAAAGATAGAACTGATCAGAAAAACAGTCTGTATGCTCAAAATCATGAGGTCAAAAAACATAAAGTATCTAAGAAAAAAAATAAGAGTCCTAGAAAAAATGACTTGCCAGTAATTAGTAAATAACATACAATTTACCTTTTTTTCCCTTAGACCTCAAATCACTCTCCTACAAAGCTTGCAGGCTTCTTTCATTCGCATTTCAACATAAGTCATGGCTGAGGTCTGGAAGGAGCAGCAAAAAAACTGCTATTCTGAACAGACATCTCAGGACTAAGGCATTTTAACCATAATTTTCAGGTTCAGATGTTGAAAATTATGATACAAGTTTAAGATACAATTCACAAAATTTCATATCTTTACATCTTGTTTTGTCAACAGACACCATACTATGATTTACTATTTATGTCCAAATTAATGCACTGGTACACACAGTGACATTTTCCCAGGCTACCCAATTCAAAATTGGTGAAAAAAAAAAAAAAAAAGACCGTATGATTGGGAAGTTTCTTGCCAACTTGGAAGTAGAGTTCTTCAGTTATCCATCCTAAGTATTTAAGTTCTCTGGCATGAATTATCTGAAATCATAAACTAAACAATTACCTAAACCCGACTTTTTACTGCAAGATTGTGCAATGCTTCAAAAACCCATTCAGTTACCAGATTGTTAAAATAAAACATCATCATTTAGACACACATTCAGCTAAGATCATTCCCCAAAAACAATTTATAATATCAACACATTATTGCAGATGCCTTAAAGGGCCAGAAACTAAGACACAATTCAGACAGAAAGGAGGTCCAGACTATGGCTGTCAGACAGAACCCTTTAAACCAGAGCAGATAAGAGAAAAATCTCCTACAGCAGTGGCACCATAGATGTCCCCACAAGGGGACCAGATGTTTTCACAGAAGGGCAACCTGAAATGTAAAATAAAGTGTCTCCATGGTGACTTTACTGCATTTAGTGTCACCTTTTTCTTTTTCTCTTTTTTTAACAAGACAGAGGTGGCATAATCCTTACAGTGCAGGGAAGGAAAAAGGTAATTCCCTGAATCAACATGGCTTTGGCAGATTCTGGGAGTCACTCAGTTTCCCCTTTTCCATACAGGATTAGCTCCTGTGATTCAGTTCCACATCAAGCATGCTCTATCTCCTAACATTTCAGTTGATAGCTCTCACAAAGTTCAGGGGCGGAGGGTGGGTACAAGATTTGTAACTTAAAGTTTGGTTCCTGACCTTGAAGCCAATTAATTCAAAATTAATAATGAGGACTGGGTTTTGAGAAAAAGAAAAAAGGAGTTTTATTGCTTGGCTAACAAAGGAGAAACACAGGGGACTCTGCCAAAGTTGTGACTCTCTTTATCTGGAGGGACAAGGGGTTTTAAAGGAGTTTCACTTGTTAACCTGGGAGATACTCAGTTCTTAGGTCCCCAGCAGGCATATCCCTCTGCAATGGGTGTGCTCCAGGCAGCCAGCTAGGGGCTTCAATCATCCTGCTTTACAATGGGGGATAAAGTTCATTGCAGTTCCTTAAAACACAGTCCAAAGGGGTGTCAGGCTTAATCTCTTTATTTCTGATTTTCATGTCCAATATACTTAAGTTTTTACCACCAAAATCACACAACAAAACGAACAAAAACAAACAAACAAAAAACCAAAAAATAGAACACAGAACACAAAAAAACAGAAACCCAGCGCCTAAAGACAGAAACAGGGCAAGAGTGCAACATCTTGCTATAGCTCCAGGGTAGGAGCGCATGCGTGCCCGTCGGCACCTCTCTACAGTTCCAGAGGAATTCCCTACAGAACAGAACAGAGGACAGAAAGATTCTCGTTACTGTCCTGGACAGAAGTATATGTGAGCCTCCCCGTGCCACATCTCTGTCATCAGAAGAGATCTCCCTTAACCAGATATCAGATGTTATAAAGGAGCCACTTACCTATGGAGGCGTCCTCCATCAGGTGCTTGCTAATAGTTTTAGTGCAGAGGTTCACTGCAGTGCTCCCTGGACTAAAGGCTCTCTTCCAAATATAAAGAAGATGGACCAAATCAGGCCTGTGTGGAGAGCGGTTCCTTGGTGCCTATGGTTGATATACCATTCTAATTTGTGAAAGTGCCACAGAAAACAGGGTAAGCCTCCTTCTCATGGTACGCTTGAAAGCAACTGTTTGGACAAAGGGGTTGCCAAGGCAGTGACCTCATTCAGTTCCTGAAGGATGTGACCGCACTTCAATCCCTTGGTAATGGAACTCTCTGAACTTGAGATCCAGGAAGCCAGGCACACAGAGTCAGTCTCAGTCCCAGTCCCAGTGACTCACTTGCTTCGATTTAGCAAGGACAGAGTCAGTCTTTCTTGGTACCTACTGATGTGAGAATGGCCAAATGCCAGGAGTTCTCTGAAGAGGGGCCTTTCCTGAAAAAGTAGGTAGTGGCTCAGAGCTGGCTCCTGACCACTTCACAGAGTTGGACAAGGAGACCAGATCTGAGACAGGAAACGCCATATCAGGGGAACATAGTATGGCCCAGCAGTAAGAGGATACTCTGGAGAGTGAGAGACCTACTTGGGTGAGGAGGTGCCTTTGTGGGTGTGGATGTGTGTTTGTGGTTTTGTCTCATGTTCTGATAATAGGCAGGAAAGTCGCTTTGTTTGGTTTGGAGTGAACTGTTTCTAGTAAGTTGTTTCACAAGGCGAGTGTTTCTATGTCTGTGTATCCCACTGTGTCCGTGCTTGTAGACATTAGAAAAGAGAATGCATCAATGGATGTTTCCTGTCAAGTAGAAAGCTTCCCAGCATTCATCCTGCCCAATTTATGAATGCACTAAGGCTTGCCTTATCGATGGGCAACACCTGCTATTTTCCTAAGTTCCTGTTTTCTTCCTGAAATCTAGCCACTCTCCAGAATAGGTTCATGCATTTGCATCCACGATATGTACCACCTCCAAGCACTGTGACATGGACATGTACTGGATAGCTGAAGAGAATGGCAAGCATCTCAGAAAAGTCAGATATCACTGTGACCCGGAAAGACTCAGTAGAGAAACCCTGCGAAGGGCCTTTTGATTACCTATTGTTCTGTTGCCCTGAATGTCAGGAAGGTCTTTGCCTCAGGCCACGCTTTTGTGAAGCCTGAAGAAAACAGTTTTCAAACGGAAATAAATGGGCATCACCTGTGGTTCTTTGCTTAAATGCATTGTAAAGGGATGTGTCTGAATCAGCCTCTTGGCTCTGTGTGAGCCTGTGGCTTAGATTATCAGCACCTGATGGATCTAAAGAAATATCCCATGTGTGGATCCAAAATCAAAATGGCCAAAAAATCAGTCATTGTTGATGAAGTCTCTCGCATTCCTCTGTAAGGTTCCTGACCTCAATCAAGTGAGAAAAGGGATCCATTGGGTCAATTGAGTTCTTCAAAGCCTTGCAGATGCTAGCCCATAGGTTCTTGGGTTTTCTTATGAATCCAATTCAAATAAAGAATCTAAACCCCACAGACAGTAGGCCTCAAATTGAAGAACAGAGCTGTATTAATGGCAGGCATATTTGATCACTCCTGGTTCACAGGAAGGGTGTCCAGGCCACTCTGACTTTTGGCAAATGATGGGAAAGGGAGATTATTTGGGACACTGTCTTGTACTGTGCCTCTCATGGAATCCTCCTGCCAGAAGTTATGATGAGTGTCTATTTGGAAGAAGATGAGTGCCATTTGGGAGTGTTTTGGTTTTAATTGTGGTCATTTGTGTGGTGGTTGGTAGAGATAATTGAGTCCATCTTGTCTTGAACTTTGGTGTGATTCCCCTTAGAGACTGTGTTTTGGAACTGACCTCTGAGAAGGTACAAGGTCCTGTGTCATTGTATATCCATATTTCTGGGACATCTCTACGGAACGTAATTCAAAGCTAAGTATACCAATCAAGGGCCAAATGAACTTCTGGGCTTCAAATCTAACCTAGATTTCTGTTTTCATACTTATATTGAAAGGTTAATAAAATAGGTACTTGTCACTTCCTGTTTTTCTGTATGCTTAATAAAACACTGTTGAAATCTTGAGAACTGTTTGCTCTTCTTGTTCCCAGAATGTGCTGCCCCCAACTGCCAAACTACAGAATGTACTCCATCAACCATTTGCACGCAAACCGCCCACTCGCCCTTAACCATCAATAAACTTCCCTCCCTGCCCTCTCCAAGGAAAATATATAAGCACTTCTTAAGCTGTTCTCAGGGCTCTCTGCTCTATTCAAGCGAGCTCTGAGCCCTTGCATGCCGGACTCCCAATAAACCCTTTGCTCTTGCATTAGACAGTCTCTTAGTGGTCTCTTTCCTCGATGCTCACCCGACCTTTACTTCTGGTGGCCCCAGCCAGATCCGGTAGCTGCAGATGAAAGACCCCCAACGGGATGCTCTGGGGGGTAAATAAGGCCCCTCTTTCTGGTTTCAGGATTCAGGTTAGGGTTTGACAAAATGGCTATTGGTAAAGAGCGTGAGCTCTCTCCCACGGTGGCTGACACACATGTCACAGAGCCACAGGCCATGTCCCTGGGGGATGGACTCGGGAAATCGAGGAACCATAGTCTCCTCGACTCAGTGATATTTTCTTTCAGATTCGGAATTGCCAGCCCATCAGGTTTTGCCGGCTACTCAGTCCTGGTCTCAGTATTGGACGTCCATTGCCTGTCTTTATTGTCTTGTCTTGTCTGTGTCATGTATTGTTGCTTTCACTGTCTGTGTATATTTCATTATGGGACAGAGCACTTCAATGCCTCTGTCCCTGACCCTTAATCACTGGACCAAAGTCTGCTTAAGGGCTCAGAATCTTTCTTTTTCATTAAAACACCAGACCTGGCATATTCTGTGTCTCAGAATAACCCACCTTTGTAGTCGGATGGCCTCTAGAAGGATGTTTCTACTTCGCACTAATTTGAAAAGTCTGAGATATTGTCTTTCAGCCGGGGCCACATAGACATCCAGATCAATAGCCATATATCTTAACTTGTCAGGACCTCTGCAAATCTCCTCCTCCATGGGTGAAGCCTTTCCTTGTCCCTGCACCCACTCCTACTCCTTCCCCTATGATTCTATCTCTCAAACTCTCTGTTCCTCAACCTCCACCCTCTGTTCTCCCTGAGTCTCAAGACTCTACTCGTCCTTATCCTCTGCCCTTGTCCCCCAACACCCAAAACCCTGTAAGTAATTCCCCTGCTGCTGACTCAGCCTCTCCACCATTCGAGGAAGCCAGAATGGCCCAGCGCCCTCCAGAAGACTGTCCCATGACACACACAGCGCCTCCTTCCCTGGAGGAAGCTGGCCCGGCTAAAAAAACTCAGAGAACTCGCCAACGTTTTCACACCTGCCTACTTGGAATGACTGCCAACAACTCCTAGGGACTCTCTTCATGACAGAGGAATGAGAGAAAAACCTCCTGGAAGCTAGAAAAAAATATCCTCGGACCTGATGGGCGACCAACACAACTTCCCAACATAATAAAAGCTGCCTTCCCCTTTAACCAACCCAACTGGGACCCCAACACCTTTGAAGATAGGGAGCATCTGTCCAATTATTGCCAGGCTCTAATTGCGGGTATCCAAGGGGCCGCTAGGTGACCAACTAATTTGGCCATGGTAAGAGAAATTATTAAAAGGCCTGATGAATCTTCCTCTATGATTCTAGAGAGAATTATGGAGGCATATAAGAGATATACTCCTTTCGATCCTCAGGCAGCAGATCAAAAGGCATCTGTCACGATGGCCTTAATTGTTGAAGCTGCCATGGATATTAAAAAAAAAGTTAAAAGAGAGATTTAGTCAGAGAAGCCGAAAAAGTATACTATAAGAGAGAAACAGGGAAAAAGAAAGGGAGCAGAGGGAGGATGAGAGAAGCAAAAGAAAGACTAAGGCATTGACTAAGATCCTGGTCACAACAAGAAAGAGGCCAGAAATTAAGACATAAGGTGACAGGAAGCGATACCTGGGCTCGTGCCACAGGCCACCCCTGGCCTCAGATCAATGTGCCTACTGTAAAAAAAAAAGGACACTGGGCCAAAGAGTGCCCTATAAAGAGACAGACATGCCAGCCAGCCATTCTGACTCTGGGGGATGACTAAGAAAGTTGGGGCTCAGATTCTTTCCCCTAGCTCAGGGTAAGATTTGAAGTGTAGGGGACCCCAGTAAACTTTGAAGTGAATACAGGAGCAGTATACTCAGCCCTTAAGGCCCCCCTTGGGCCATCTATCAAATAAAAGGTCTGTATTTCAAAGGGCTAATGGCAGTAAATATCGGGCTTAGACTACTAAGAGGACCATGGACCTGGGGAAAGGAAAAATCCATCACTCCTTCCTAGTAATCCCAGAATGCCCGCACCCATTGATGGGCAGAGATCTGCTCACCAAGCTCTGGGCCAAAATAACTTTTAACCCTGAAGGCCCCCAAATGAAATTTCTAAATCCTTCAGTAAAAACTCCTATAGTCACGGCTTTAACTATATTAGTAGAAGATGAACGTCCACTCTTCACACCCCCCAAGACTGATCAAACAGGCAAGCTACCCCAGAAATGGATAACAGATTACCGAGATGCCTGGGCAAAAACTGCTGTGTTAGGCCTGGCCGTGAAACAACCTCCAATAACAGTGGAGTTAAAAACCTCAGCCTCCCAATCAATGTCAAATAATATCTTCTAAGCATAAAAAGCTAAAGATGGGATAAGGCCCTATATTCAGAAATATCTGGCTTTAGGGGTCCTAAGGCCCTGTCAATTGGCCTGGAACACTCCCCTGCTATTAGAAGAAAAAGCCAGGAACCAGGGACTATCACCCTGTTAAAGACCTAAGAGAGATCAACAACAGAGTGCAGGACATTTACCCCACGGTACCTAATCTGTTCAATCTGCTTTGCACTCTGAACCCTGAGCAGAAATGGTATACTGTTCTGGACTTAAAACAAGCTTTCTTTTGCTTGCCTCTGCATAAAGATAGTCAGTTGCTGTTTGCTTTTGGGTGGGTAGACCCAGAAACCGGAAAGTCTAGTCAACTAACTTGGACTAGACTCGCAGAGGGGTTCAAAAACTCCCCCACTCTCTTTGATGAAGCCCTTCACAGAGATCTCAACAATTTCTGAACTACACACCCCGAATTCACCCAGCTTCAATATGTGGATCACCTGCTACTGGCATCCAACACCAAGGAAAACTGTGAACTGGGACCCAAGCACTATTATCCGAGCTTGCTCAACTCGGGTATAGAGCTTTGGCCAAAATTGCCCAATTTGCCAGCAAGAAGTAATCTTCCTCGACTATTTCCTTAGGGGCGGTAAACGATGGCTCACTGAGCCCAGAAAACAAACCATTGAGCAGATAGCAACTCCATCTTACAGCAGACAACTAAGAGTTTCTTGGGATTGCTGGGTTTTGCAGGTTATGGATAAATGGGTTTGAGTCCTTAGCTGCTCCTTTATACCCGCTGTTAAAGGGAGATGCCCAATTCCAATGGACCCCTAAGTACCAGGAATTTTTAGATAACATCTAAGGACACTGACATTGAACGCCTCAACTTTACTGAGCTCAGCCTGCAATTACAGAAAGCCCTACACTACGTTAAAAATGTACATCAACTCACTCACCTTGGTTCAAAGAAAATGCAGGCATTCCTGTAGGATTAAGAACAGAGTTTTCCACTAACTGACTCAAAGCGAAAGGAAATAATTGAACTGGTAACAAAAGCCTGTCGGATCAGTCAATTATTTAATGCTTACCCTTCCAAGTTTCTTAGACGAAAGCACCTACGAGGAACCAGACCAGGACAATTCTGGGAAGTGGACATTACTGAAATTAAGCCAGCAAGGAATGGACTTAGATATCTCTTAGTCTTTGTGGATACATTCTCAGGGTGGATTGAAGCCTTACACACACACACACACACACACACACACACACACACACACACAGAAAAAAAAAAAAACGGCGCAAACGGTTCTCAAGAAGATCCTGGAAGATATTTTTCCAAGATACGGTCTGTCTAAGATAATAGGGTCTAATAATGGACTTGTGTTCATGGCCCAGGTAAGTCAGGTGTGGATTAATTGTAAGTTACATTATGCTTATATACACCAGAGCTCAGGAGAGGTAGAAAAAATAAATAGAACCATTAAACAGACCTTAACAAAATTAAGCTTAGAGACCGGCATAAAAGATTGGACTATGCTCCTGCCTTATGCACTGTTTCATGTGAGAAATACTCCCTCAGTTTCTTTGTGTAACCTCACCCCCTATGAAATTCTCTAAGATGCCCATCATCCAGTAAGGGACCTAATCCCCAACTCTAAGGCCTAACAATCCCTTCCACACCCCTTGCTTGACAGACTTAAAGCCATTGAAAGAACTCAGTGATAACTGTGGAAACAGCTGGCCACTGCCTACCAACCTGGGGACGAGGGGATTCCACATCAATATCAAGTAAGAGACTTCGTCAACATAAGACAACATCAGGTGTTATCCCTAGAACCCCGCTGGAAAGGAACATACCAGGTGCTACTTATAACACCTACAGCCATAAAAGTAGACAGAATCACTTTTTGGATCCATGCCTCTCATCTCAAGCCTTCGCTGTGTCCAGACTCTGGTTGGAAACTGGAAAAAACTGGTAACCATTTCAAATTGCGTATTCGCTATGTGGACGAGACTATAGACTCTCCCCTTGGCCGCCAGTACTCCTAACCCTCATCAGCCTGTTCAGCAGTGAAGGCAGATCTGAAATCCTACTAGACAAGAAGTATGGTCTATCTCGCATACAGCCCCCTTAGGGACCTGGTGGCTATCTCTCCACCCAGACATTTTTCAGCTTGGTATAGGTCTTTCCTATTGAGATAACCCCAATGAAGAGGATCCCACTAAAGTTCCATTAAATCCCTTCCATACCATAGATAATTGAAACAAACATTATGGATGCACGGAAACGCGAGCCAGATTCAGGTTGGTTAGCCTAGATTACTATATATGCCCGGCGGACTATCAAAGCCACAAACAGCCATGGCTGTGTGGGGGGAAAGCCAACTTCTTGTGTAATTCATGGGGATGTGAGCATACCAGGGCTGCCTGGTGGAACCCAAACTCCTCATCAAATTCAGTACACAGCATTGGCCATATAACCAATTAGACAACCAAAAACTATGGCCCCCAGAGGGTTCTCTAGATCCTCAAATTCTGCGTGACATTTTTAACTTCGGCAAGTGCTCAAAAGGGGAAAATTCCCCTATGTGTAATCTTTTTCCCTCCTTCACTCACATCCTGTACTATGCTTCTCCAATAGTTCCTCACGCTCAGCCTTCTGCTCTAGACTCTCTGCTGTCACTCCCACCTCAGCAACCTGATTTCTTCCCTCCAATTACTACATCAAAAACCCAAACCTCCGCCAGTTCTCAGACCATTGCCCCCTTGCTGAGGTAGCAGGTACCGAGGTACCCCTCCACTCACTCACTCCTCTCTTTTTCTGTCTGTGCCTGCACTAGGTCCCACCAAGTCCTCTAAGAAGCTAAACCAAAGCTCAAACCAGCTGAGAAGAGCCCTCAGACCCCTATCCAAGATGTAATAAAAATAGCCTTTAAAGTTGCTTTGTCATCACTGAAAACAGGTTACTAAAAATTTAAAGTCCCTCACAGGCTTTTTGGAATACTCACTCCCATCTTCACCTCTGCTCTACCTGTTCTACTGCTCAAGTTTTGTTCTAGGAAAATCCCAAACCCCTTTTCCATTATTCTTTTACATCTCATCTTCCTCATTCTCAGATCCACGGAGCTGCTCTCAGCCTCGCCTTCCCCGTCTTCCCCCTCTGTACCAGGTCCATAGATATGTCTTAAATAACCTTCTCCAGAAGTCTTCACCGAGGCTTACATTAGGTCTTTCAGCAAAAGAGTCCCTCTGAAAGAGTTCAATGTAGATAAACTTCCACTTTTCGTGTTGCCCTGTTCTACTTGTCCACTGGCTGGAAAAATCACCACCCCTAAGCTTGACACCGCCTTACTAGATTTTCACAAAATATGTGAACAAGGCCTCTGGCCTTGAGCTGGGGCTTCACAGAGATGGCTAGATTTCTAAGATAAAAAAGTTACCAACTGGGCTTCATGGTGACAGCTGGCAGGGAGAAAAAAAAGAGACAAAAAAGCTCTCCCTTTCCAAGGTGTCTTTGAAAAGTTAACTTGCCCAGAACAGAGGAACAAAAACAGAAACAAAAACTGATTTCTGTGAATTTCTACAGACTGTGAACTTCTGAGCCACTTCCCTTACATGTTGGGTACAAATTCTAAAACTACCGAAACTTGGGGTTCAGGGGATTAATTGATTACAACAGAAGCAATACCCTCTAAATCCGGATGCAACCAAATAAGACTGTTTTCCTGTGTTTGGTGCTATCTTACGTCCCTTTCCTTGTCCGTCCCTACAACAGTATAATTCTATATACTTTAACATTATTTATGTTTTCATAAAATGGTCAATATATGTGATTAATTATGTAATGATGCACATGTTTTCCAGAGTTCTCTATCATGACTTAGGTTCATTTAAAGATCAAATAGGGGGGGCATACAACCCGGTTCCACTGGGAACCTGTATCCCTCACTTTAGCCATCCTATTAGAAATAATAGTTGCTGAAGGGGTGGGCTAGTCCATGAGACACAACAAAGACACAATTAGAAGCAGAAATATGCCAAAGTTTAAAGACATTAAAAACCGACATCACAGCTTTACAGGAATTTTAACCTCTTTCTTTCTGAAGTTGTTTTACAAAGCAGGCGAGTGTTGGACCTCCTCTTAATGAGAGAAAGGTGCCTTTTTGCTTGCATTGAAGGAAGAATGTTGTTTTTATGCCGACAATACTGGAGTTGTAAAAGAATCTATGAGTAAATTAAGAAAACGACTTGAAGAGCGTCAAAGAGAGACAGAGGCCCCAAAAGGGAGGTTTGAGTCTTGGTTCACATAGTGACCTGATTAACTACGCTTTTATCTGCCATGGCCGGTCCATTAAAAATCCTCATATTATTGCTAACTGTAGGACCCTGTTTGCTCAACCGTGTAGTTTCCTTTCTAAACCAAATCGAACCTGTTATTAATCCTAACCATACACTGTTCTCTCAATCTAATTTTACAGAAGAGCAGGGACAGAATTGGTATTAAAATACAGAATTATAGAGGATCTTCCACTTGCTGAAAACCTCAAAGGTCCACGCAGAAATGATCCCTGGAAAATATGTAGGCAAGTACAAAGGATCTGAGAGAGCAAAAGTCTTCCATGGCAAACAACCTGCTCAGGATGAAGGGATGTGTCTGAATCAGCCACTCTCTTCTTAATGTAGAGAAGGTGGACCAAAGCACGCATGTGTTGAGAGCTGCTCCTGCATGCCTATGGTTGACATACCACTCTGACCTGTGAAAGTGTCACAGGAAGTAGGAGCAGCCTCCTTCTCATGGTAACCTTGGAAGCAACTGTTAAGACAAAGTTGTTGCCAAGGCAGTGACCTCATTCAGTTCCAAAAGGAAGTGACCACACCTAACTTCCTTGGTGATGGAACTCTCTGAACTTGGAATCCAGGAAGCCAGGCACCCAGAGCCAGTCCCAGTCCCAGTCCCAGTGGTCAAACTTATTTTGATTTACCAAGGACAGACTCAGTCTTTCTTGGGACCTACTGATGTAAGGATGGCCAAATGCAAGGAAAGCTATGAAGAGGGGCCTTTCCTGAGAAAGCAGGCAGTGGCTCACCGCTGGCTCCTGACAACTTCACAGAGTTGGCCAAAAAGACCAGATTTGAGACAGAACAGGCTATTTTCAGGGAACATAGTAAGGCCCACCAGTCAGAGGACACTCCGGATAGTCACAGACCTACTTGGGGAAAGGAGGTGCCTTTGTTGTGTGGGTGTGGGTTTGTGGTTTTGTCTCATGTTCTGAGGATAGGTATGAAAGGCAGTTTGTTTTGTTTGGAGTGAACTGTTTCTTGTAAGTCGTTTGACAAGGCGAGAATTTCTGTCTGTGTATCCCACTGTGTCCGTGGTTGTAGACATTAGAAAAGAGAATGCATCAATGAATATATCCTGTCTAGTAGAAAGCTTCACAGCATTCATCCTGCCCTATTTATGAATGGACTGCAGCTTGCCTTATTGATGTGCAACACCTGCTATCTTCCTTAGTTCCTGTTTTATTCCTGAATTCTGGCCACTCTCCAGAATAGGTTCATGGTTTTCTGTTTAAGATATGTACAACCTCGAAGCTCTGTGACATGACCATGTACTGAAGGGAATGGTGAGCATCTCAGAAAACTCAGATATCAGTGTGACCAGGAAAGTCTCAGTGGAGAATCCCTGCTTGGGGCCTTTTGTTTACCTATTCTTCTGTTGCCCTGAATGTCAGGAAGGTCTTTTCCTCAGTCCACCACTTTTTGAAGCCTGAAGAAAACAGTTTTCAAATGGAAATGAATGGGCATTGCCTGTGGCTCTTTGCTTAATTGCTTTGGAAAGGATGTGTCTGAATCAGCCTATTTACCCTGTGTGAGACTGTGACTTAGATTCTCAGCTCCTGATGGATCTAAAGAAAGATCCCATGTTTACATCCAAAAACAAAATGGCCAAAAGAGCAGTCCTTGTGGATGAAGTCTCTCGCCTTCCTCTGTAACTTTCCTGACCTCCATCAAGTCAGATTAGGGATCCTTTGGGTCAAATGAGTTCTTCAAAGCCCTGCAGAGGCTAGCCCATATTTGCTTGGGTTTTCTCAAGACTCCAATTCACATAAAGAATCCAAACCCCACAGTCATTTGGCCTCAAATTGAAGAAGCGGAGCAGTATTAACGGGAGGCCTACTTAATCTCTCCTGGTTCACAAGAAGAGTGTCCAGGCCACCCTGAATTTAGGCAAATTAGGTGCAAGAGAGCTTATTTTGGACACGGTCTTGGGGTGTGCCCCTCATGGAAAACTCCAGCCATAGGTTATTGTGAGTGTCTATATGGAAGAAGATGAGCGCCACGTTGGAGTGTTTTGGTTTAAATTGTGGTCATTTGGGTGGCGGTTGGAAGAGATGACTTGGTCCACATGTTCTTGAACTCTGGTGTGACTCCCTTAGAGTCTGAGTTCTGGAACTGACCTCAGAGAAGTATTGCCATAAATAGTGTTGAGATTTTAGGAAGCCAGGCATGAGCATTGCCCTTGGAAACTGAGTTCTAGGCCCAGGGTGGCTTTCCACAGAGCACTGAGCCTCTCAGCCAGGATACCACAAATTTTATTCTGAAAGACTTGGCACCCATAGTTGAGAGTCAAAACTCATATGGACCTCACATTGTAGACCTAAATGGGTATAACATCATATGATCTTTTGGCCACTCTTTGGGAAGTCTTACCTGTGAGTGTTCTCCAGAGATTTCATTGAAATGAGCTTCCTAACCATTTAATGGTTCCTGAAAGAATTGAAACTCACAGTGCCTCCAACTTCATCCTTGAAAAATGGCTAGATAAATACCATGAAATTTTTGAATTTCCCATCACCAGGTGGCACTGGAAAACCTTTTGATGTCCTGTTGCTGATCATGAATATACCAGACAGTGCCTTGATTGACTGGGTTTCATGTAAATGGTGTAGAACAGAGATGCCAGTAAGTTGGACTCTGTTGAGTAGTAGGTTAGAGCAGTGGTGGGCAGGTATGTGATAAAACATCTGTGGTGGGGCCATGTGTATCTTCCATTGGCTTCAAATGCCTTGTGACTGACATGGTGCAGCCAGCAGAACCTTCCATGTAAAGGCAAGTTGTTATTTGGAGAGGTTTCAGGACATTGTTCAGAATCAGGGTGCTATGGTCAAGGGGGCAAGATATGTAGGATAGGATCCTAGTTCTTGGATCCTCCTGCAAAACCTGACCCACCATACATGACAGAACTTCCTCTTGCACTGTGACCCAGTTGAACTCTTTGTATTTCGTGAAGCAAATACCAAACACCCAGTGCAGCAAGAAGAAACACCACGAAAATGGAAGATGACCATATGGCTTCACAGTGCACACTGCCACACATTTATCCCCCAGTGGCCACAGTTTACCTAAAAAGAGAATTCAGCACTGCTGCCTCATGTACATTGGGAAATAAGAAACCATGTCCTTCAGGTCTCATAGATCCAGACGAAGCTTTTATGGTCTCCCTAGAAAGGAAGCTAACCTCCTGACAACAACATATTTTTCAAGTGCCCAAACTCACAGGCAGTTTCTCTAGAAATCTCTAGGCCAGCAGACCTCCATGTTTGTGGAGTTTTTACACTGTCCCATACTTTTGGAAACTACTCTACCACTTCAAAGGTTGTGAGCTCCTGAGCATATTCCATTTAACATATTTATTCACAGATTTTCTAAATCTTCTCCTCTAATTGTGTCTTACTTGGGGTGAAGGAATTGTCAAGGCATTGTTCTGGATGAGAGTGGGAATAATTTTGTGTAGCACATATTTACATACACATTGGATTCATTGTTCAATTTTCCATTCGAAATGCTGAATCTTTGACACTAACCCATACCCTACTAGACTCTGACTACTAATTCTAATATGATGGAGAAAAGTAACCCAAACAGAATAGAAATACTAGCACTTCAGAGGAGGCATGGTGGATAGTTGGTTTGCCTTTTGCATGATATAGGGTAGGAGTTATAAATCTTGTCAATTTTTTGTTGATATAGTTCTGCATGTGTTTTTAAAGTTAACACATATGTAAATTCCTGTCTCCATTTTTCTGTAGCCTATTCAGCACATGTATTTTTATATGCACATATAGAATCCTACCTGGTATCACACGTATATTCTTGAGAGGTGGCTAACTTGGCAGATACAAAGTGTGAGAAGAGATCACTCCTCATTAATGCTTTTGGA
>NW_027515494.1:617500-808316 GCF_048772815.1 Callospermophilus lateralis
TGCAGGAAAGCACCTATGAGGAACCAGACAAGGACAATTCTGGGAAGTGGACTTTACTGAAATTAAGCCAGTAAGGTATGGACTTAAATAACCCCTAGTCTTTGAACGTACATTTTCAGGATGTATTGAAGCCTTCCCCACACACACACAAAAAAGAAATAGAAAAGAAGAAAAAAGAAACATCGCAAATGGTTGTAAAGAAGATCCTGGAAGATATTTATTCTCCCCTTGACGACCAGTAGTCTTAAGCCTCATCAGCCCCTTAAGCTGCGATGGCTGATCACAAATCCTACTGGACACGAAGTATGGCCTATCTCGAATACAGCCCCCTTACGAACCTGGTGGCCATCTCTCCACCCAGTCATTTGTCAGCTGGCTATAGGTCTTTCCTATTGGGATATCCCTGATTAACAGGATCCCACTAAAATTCCATTAAATCCCTTCCGTACCATAGATAATGGAAACAAACATTATAGATGTAGGGACACGTGAGCCAGATGCAGGTTGGCTAGCCTAGATTACTATGTTTGCCCGGCAGACTATCAAAGCCACAAAGAGTCACGGCTGTGGGGGGGGAGAGCAGACTTCTATTGTAAGTCATGGGGATGTGAGCATACAGGGACTGTCAGATGGAACCCAAACTCCTCATCAAATTCTGTACACAGCATTGGTCATATTACGAATTAGATAACCAAAACCGATGGCCCCCAGAGGGGTCTCTAGATCCTCAAATTCTGTGTGACCTTTTTAACTTCTGCAAGTGCTCAAAAGGGTGAAAGGAGATTCCGCTATGTGGAGGCTTTCTTTCTCCTTTGCTCACATCCTGAACTATGCTTCTCCAATAGATGCTCACCCTCAGCCTTGTGCTCCAGACTCTCTGCTGTCACTCCCACCTCAGCAACTTGATTTCTCCCCTCCAATATCTAGATCAAAAACCCAAATCTCGACTGGTTCTCAGACCATTGCTCCCTTGCTGAGGTTGCAGGTACTGAGGTACCACTCCATTCACTCATTCCTCTCCTCTCCTGTCAGTGCCCACACCGGGTCCCACCCAGTCCTCTTACCACCTAATGCAAAGCTCAAACCCGCTGAGAAGAATCCTCAGACCCTAATACAAGATGTAATGAAAATGGCCTTTAATGTTGCTTTGTCATCACTAAAACAGGTTACTAAGAATTTAAAGTCCCTCACAGGCTTTTTGGAATCTCACTCCCATCTCCCCCTCTGTTCTATCTGTTCTACTGCTCAAGTTTTTGTTGCTATTAAGATCCCAAAGCCCTCTCCCAATATTCTTTTACATCTCTCCTTCCTCATTCTCAGATCCACAGAGCTGCTCTTATCCCTGCCTTCCAAATTGTCCCCCTCTGTACCAGGCCCACAGAAAAGTCTTAACTGACCTTCTCCAGAAGTCTTCACCATGGCTGATTTAGGACTTTCAGCAAAAGAGTCCCGATAAAAGAGTTCACTGTAGATAAACTTCCTATTTTTGTGTTGCCCTGGTCCCCTTGGCAACTGGCTAAAAAATTCAGCACTCCTGATCTAGACACACCCTTACTAGTTTTTCATAAAATATTTGAAAAAAAGGCCTCTGGCCTTGAACTGGGGCTTCACAGAGATGGCTACATTTCTAAGATAAAGAAATTACAAACTGGGCTGTATGGAAACAGCTGGAAGGGGGAAAAAAAGAAAGGGAAGACACCCCCACCCAGGTGTCCTTGAAAAGTTAACTTGCCCAAACTGAGGAAAAAACAGAAACAAAAACTGCTTTATGTGAACTTCTGCAGACTGTGAACTTCTGAGCCCCTTCCCTTACGTGTTGGGTACAAAATTCTGAAACTACGTAACTTGGGTTTCAGGGGATTAATTGATTACAACAGAAGCAATGCCCTCTGAATCTGGTTGAAACCAAAAAAGACTGTTTCCGTGTCTTTGGTGCTATCTTAGGTGCCTTGCCTTGTCCGTCCCTACAACAGTATAATTCTATATACTTAAACATTGTTTATGTTTTCATGAAATGGTCAACAGATGTGATTAATTGTGAAATGGTGCAGATGTTTCCCAGAGTGCTCTATCATGACGCAGGTTCATTTGAAGATCAAAAAGGGGGACATACAACCCGGTTCCGCTGGGAACATATGTCCCTCACCTTAGCCATTCTATTACGAATAGGAGTTGCTGCAGGGTTGGGCACAAGAACCACTGCTCTGGTCCATGGGACACAACAAGTGACCCAATTAGAAGCAGCAATAGATCAAACTTAAAGATTTTAGAAACCTCCATCACAGCTTTGCAGGAATCTTTAAACTCTCTCTCTCTGAAGTTGTTTTACAGAAAAGGCGAGGGTTGGACCTCCTTTTCATGACAGAAGGGGGCCTTTGTGCTTCATTGAGGGAAGAATGTTGTTTTTATGTCGACAATACTGGAGTTGTAAAAAAATCTATGAGTAAATTAAAAAGATGCCTTGAAGAGCAACAACGAGAGAGAGAGGCACAAAAAGGGTAGTTTGAGTCTTTTTTTACACAGTCCCCCTGGTTAATTACGTTTTTATCAACCCTGGCCGGTCCAATAATTATCCTCATAGTATTACTAACTATAAAACCCTGTTTCCTCAATCATGTAATTTCTTTTCTCCAAGCTGAAATTGGACAAATTAAAATTATGGTAATACCCCACTAGCAGACATAGAATGTGACACCCCACAACGATCACTTTTATGATTAAAAGTAGCCAGAAAAAGAAGTGGGGAATGAAAGGTTAATAAAATATGTACTTGTCACTTCCTGTTTTTCTGTACGCTTAACAAAACACTGTTGAAATCTTGAGAACTCTTTGCTAATCTTGTTGCCAGAATGTGCTGTCCCCAATTGCCAAACTGCAGAATCTACTCCCTCACCCGGTTGAATAGAAACCTGAACTTTACTTGGATCATTGAATGTAGAAGAGAACATCCATTCAAAAAGTTATAGTCAGTTGGATTAGAAAGATAGTCGGTAAGTTTAGGAAGAAAAGTGAGTATAGGATTTGGAACAAAAGTTTTTTAGCAATAGGGTTTTGGTTAGAGAGTCAATATAAATGTCAACACAAGTGAAGAGTCAGTCACAATGATGCACAGGGCAAAATATGTAGGAAAGCAGATATCAATAGAGACATTAGGAAATCAGGAAAAGAATAAAGTGAGTGATGGGATTAGATATTTTCAACAGGGTTGAGGATGAATATGTGAGCTTAGGATAAAACAAATATGAAGTCAACAATAGGATTGACATTTGATAGCATTAGCGTAGCCCAAGACAGTGTCCAAAATAAGCTCTGTTGCCCCTCATTTGCCTAAATTCCCAGTGGCCTGTACACCCTTCCTGTGTACCAGGAGTGATCAAATAGGCCTGCCCTTAATACTGCTCTGCTTCTCCAATTTGAGTCCTACTGAGTGTCGGGTACAGATTCTTTATGTGAATTGGAAAGATGAGAAAACTCCAGCACCTATTGGATAGCCTCTGAATAGACTTGAAGAACTCATTTGACCCAAAAGATCCCTATTCTCACTTGATGGAATTCAGGAACCTTACAGAGGAAGGCAAAATACTTCATCAACAATGACTGCTCTTTTTGCCATTTTGGATTTTATGCACCCATGGGATCTTTCTTTAGACCATCAGGTGCTGAGAATCTAAGTCAAAGAATCACACTGGGCCAAGAGGCTGA
Source organism: Callospermophilus lateralis (assembly GCF_048772815.1). NCBI lineage: Eukaryota > Metazoa > Chordata > Mammalia > Rodentia > Sciuridae > Callospermophilus > Callospermophilus lateralis. Next base: position 621,203 of record NW_027515494.1, read on the forward strand.
TTCACACACATCTCTTTCCAAATCAATTAAGGAAAGAGCCAAAGGTAAAGCATATTCATTTCCATTTGAAAAATCTTTCCTTCAGGATTCACAAAGGGTTGGCCTGAGACAAAGACCTTCCTGACTCTCAGGGCAACAGAACAATAGGTAAGCAAATGGCCCAAAGCAGGGATTCTCCACTGAGACTTTACTGGTCACACTGATATCTGAGTTTTCTGAGATGCTCGCCATTCCATTCAGCTATCCAGTACATGGCCATGTCACAGAGCTTGGAGGTAGTACATATCTTGGACACAAAACCATGAGCCTATTCTGGAGATTGGCCATAATTCAGGAAGAAAACAGCAACTTAGGAAGGTATCAGGTATCGCCCATCAATAAGGCAAGCCACAGTCAATTCATAAATTGTGCTGGATGAATGCTGTGAAGCTTTCTATGAGACAGGACACATCCATTGATGCATTCTCTTTTCTAATGTCTACAAGCACGGACACAGTGGGATACACAGACATAGAAACACTTGCATTGTCAAACGACTTACTAGAAACAGTTCACTCCAAACCAAACCAACTGCCTTTTCTACCTATTCTCAGAACATGAGACAAAACCACAAACCCACACCCGCAATGGCACCTCCTTCCCCCAAATAGGTCTGTGACTCTCCGGAGTGTGCTCTGACTGATGGGCCATACTATGATCCTCCGAAATGGCCTGCCCTGTCTCAGATCTGATCTTCTTGGCCAACAATGTGAAGTTGTTAGAAGCCAGGAGTGAGCCACTATCTGCTTTCTCAGGAAGAGCCCCTCTTCCGAGCTTTCCTGGCATTTGGCCATCCTCACATCAGTACGTATCAAGAAAGACTGACTCTGTCCTTTGTAAATCCAAAAAACTGAGACCACTGGGACTAGGACTGGGACTGGCTCTGGGTGCCTGGCTTTCTGTATACCAAGTTCAGAGAGTTCCATCACCAAGGAAGTGAGATGAGATCACTTCCTTCAGGAACTGAATGAGATCACTGCCTTGGCAACCACTTTGTCATAACAATTGCTCCCAACGTTCCCATGAGATGAGGGCTGCCCCTACTTCCTGTGACACTTTCACAAGTTAAAATGGTATATCACCCGTAGGCAAAAGGGAACAGCTCTCCACACAGGCCGGGTTTGGTCCATCTTCTCTACATTAAGAAGAGATAGGCTCATTCTGACGCAACCCTTAATCCTGACCAGGTTGTTTGCCATGGAAGATGATTTTTGCTCTCTCAGGTCTTACATAGCTGCCTACATCTTCTCCAGAGATCATTTCTGCATGGAGCTTTGAGGTTCTCAACAGATGGAAGATCCACTGCATTCCTGTATTGTAAGACCAACACTGTCCCTGCTCTTCTGTAAACATAGATGTGAATTGGAGTCATGAGAAAACCCATGAACCTATGGGATAGCCTCTGCAGGGCTTTAAAGAATTCACTTGACCCAAATGATCCCTATTCTCACTTAATGGAGGTCAGGAACCTTACAGAGGAAGGCGAGAGACTCTATCCACCATGACAGTTCTTTTGTCCATTTTGGTTTTGGATGCACACATGGGATTTTTCTTTAGACCCATCATGTACTGTGAATCTAAGCCACAGCCTCACATAGGGCCAAGAGGCTGATTCAGACACATCCATTTCCAAAGCAATTAACCGAAGAGGCACAGGTAATGACCATTCAATTCCATTTGAAAACTATTTTCTTCAGGCTTCACAAAGTGTGGCCTGAGGCAAAGACCTTCCTGACATTCAGGGCAACAGAATAGGTAAGCAAAAGGCCCAAAGCAGGGTTTCTCCACTGAGACTTTCTTGGGCATACTGATATCTGAGTTTTCTGAGATACTCACCATTCCCATCGGCTATCCAGTACATGGCCATGTCACAGAGATTGAGGTGGTACATATCTTGGACACAAAATCATGAGCGTATTCTGGAGAGTGTCCAGAATTCAGGAAGAAAACAGGAATTTAGAAAGATGGCAGGAATTGCCCATCCATACGGCAAGCTGCAGTCCATTCATAAATTGCACAGGATGAATGCTGGGAAGCTTTCTCGTAGACAGGACACATCCATTGATGCATTCTCTTTTCTACTGTCTACAATCACGGACACAGTATGATATATAGACACAGAAACACTCACGTTGTCAAAGGACTTACTAGAAACAGTTCACTCCAAAACAAACAAACCAGCTTTCCTAACTATTCTCAGAACATGAGACAAAACCACAAACTCACACTCACACCCAAAATGGTACCTCTTTCCCAAAAAGTAGGTCTGTGTCTATCCAGAGTGTCCTCTGACTTGTGGGCCATGCTATGTTCCCCAAAAATGGCGTGTCCTGTCTTCAATCTGGTCTCTTTAGCCAACTCTGTGAAGTTGTCAGGAGCCCGTGGTGAGAAACTACCTGCTTTCTCTGGAAAGGCCAGTCTTCATAGTTTCCAGGCATTTGGCTGTCCTCACATCAGTAGGTACGAAGAAAGAGTGACTCTGTCTTGTTAAATCAAAACAAGTGAGCCCACTGGGACATGGAGTGGGTTTGACTCTGTGTGCCTGGTTTCCTGGATCCCAAGATACAGACTTTCATCACGAATAATGTAAGGTGAGGTCACTTCCTTCAAGAACTGAATGAAGTCACTGCCTTGGAAACCACTTTGTTTTAACAGTTGCTTCCAAGGTTCTCAAAAGATGGAGTCTGCCTCTACTTGCTGTGACTCATTCATAAGTTAGAATGGTATATCAACCATAGGCACCGGGGAACAGCTCTCCACACAGCCATGGTTTGGTCCATCTTCTCTACATTAGGAAGAGAGAGGCTAATTCAGACACATCCCTTCAACCTGACCAGGTTGTTTGCCATGGAAGATGACTTTTGCTCTCTCAAATCCTTCATACCTGCCTACACCTTCTCCAGGGATTATTTCTGCAGGGACTTTTGAGGTTCTCAGCTGGTGGATGATACCCTACCTTCCTAGATTTTAAGACCAACTCTGTCCCTGCTCTTCAGTAAAGTGAGATTGAGGGAACAGTGTATGGTTAGTGTTAATAGCATGTTCGAATTGGGTTAGGAGTCATTCTGCTGGATGAATTATGGTATTGGGAACCTGTGATATTTATAACAATATAAATGTGAAATATATGTATGAGAACAGAGATCTAGGAAAGATTTGAAGCCCAGAAAGGCATTGGGCCCTTGATTGGTATACTTAGATTGAATCATGTTCTGCACCGAGGTCTCAGATAAATCGATATACAATGGCATTGGACCCTATACCTCGGATGATTGAAAGTAGAAGAGAACATCCAGTCAAAAGGGATAGTCTGTAGGATTAGGAAGATAGTAAGTATGTTTAGGAAGAAGAGTGAGTCTCGGAGTTGGACCAAAAGTTCTTTAGCAATTGGTTTTCAGTTAGAGGGTGAATGTAAATGTCAGCACATGTGAAGAGACAGTCACAATGATGAACTGGGAAAAATATGTAGAAAAGCAGATATCAATAGGGGCATTAGGAAATCAGGAAACGTATAAAGTGAGTGATAGGATTAGATATTTTCAAAAGGCTTGAGGTTAAATATATAATCTTAGGAAGAAACAAATATGTAGTAACCAATAGGATTGACATTTGAGAGCAGTAGGCACCCTGGACATAGATGCTTTTAGTAATTCATGGTCACTTCCCATTTAGGCTTTGGTACAATCATATGTGTGACCTTTGCATTTTGTGTACAGAATACTACTGTGGTAAAATGTATATGTAGATCAGGTGACATGAGTATTTCTTGCACCATAAAGGGGAGTAATATTCTGGAAACTTATAAATTAGTACTGGGGATACAAATAGGTGTACCTTGTGTTGATGATTATTGAGATGATGCATGAATAGACCATATTGTGAATAAAGGATGTAACTGGATCCAACATTAAATAATGGTTTGAGTTTGCATCTGAAAATATATTGGAAATCTTATATTGATATATATACCATCATTCCAACGAGATATATATGCAAAGGTATTATTAGGGTTACGGTTTATCGTGAAGAGTGAGTTTTGCTTCAAAAATGATTATGGAATCGAAAATAATGTGTTTAGAAAGAAGTCTAGTGAAAAGACCAGTAAGGAAACATGGAGGAATACATGTGTTCTGAAGGAGTAAGTAATTGAAAGTGAACCAAATGCCAAAAAAATTTGTGAAGTTGTGGATGAAAAAATACATCCTATGATGTCCATAAACTGAAGAAATAGTAATGTACCAGTGTTGAGTAAAAATGAACTTCAAATTACACATCATGTCCCATAGCAATCTACTTGCATTAATGTTAAACTGGGTCAGTTACTGTAGAAATATTAGGATTTTTAAGCACCATCCACTGAACTTAGTTTTCAGTAGTAGGAAACCAAAATATATTTCAGGTGTATGAATATTACTGAGAATAATCTTGTGAAAATTTGAATTTAAATGAACATAAATGAATATGAATGAATTTAGGGAGTGTATAATAAGACACATATTTTTTATATTTTTTTTAAAATCTGGAGAATATACACACACACACACACACATGCACACACACACACACACACACACGCACACACACACACATTAATATTTAGCAATATATATGCCAATCGATATTCCTCATGAAATATAATTCATTCACAAATCCAAAAATATTCATTTTACTTAACATGGATTTATGTATAGTGTTTTTCACTAGGAAGCTCACCCATAGGTGGAATTTTCAGTTCCATCATTATTTAGGGAAAGTCCTCTCTTCTCACAATTTTTATATTCCAAAGCCAGTGATCTTTCAAGAATGTACGTGTGATACCAGGTAGGATATTGTATATGCATAAAAAAATTACATGTGCTGAATAGGATACAGAGAAAGGGAGACAGGAATTTACATATGTGATAACTTTAAAAAATCATGGAGAAATATTAAAATGAAAAGTTTACTAAATTTAAAACACATACTCTTGATAAAGCAGAAGACAAATACAAATATACACCATGCTTCCTATGAAAGGACTGTACTTCTATTCAGTTAGGTTTTTTTTTTTCTCTATGATATTAGGATTAGTAGTCAGAGTCTAGTAGGGTATGGGTTAGTGTCAGGGATTCAGTATTTCAAATGGAAAATAGGAAAATGAATCTAATGTGTATGCAAACATGTGATACACAAAATCTTCCCTCTCTTATCCAGAACAATGCCTTGACATAATCATCGCTAAAAGTAAGACACAATTAGAGGAGAGGAGTTAGAAAACCTGTGAATACATATGTGGAATAAAAAATGCTCAGGAGTTCACAACACTGGAGGTGGTAAAAGAGTTTACAAAAGTATGGGAGAGGGTAAACACTCCAGAAACATGGAGCTGTGCTGACCTAAAGACTTATTGAGAAACTTCCTCTGAGGTTAGGCACAGGAAATATATGTATGGCAATATGTAAATCAATGGTTCTGTAACTGATGTGATTCTGCAATCTGTATATGGAGTAAAAATGGGAGCTCATATCCCACTTGAATCAAAGTGTGAAATATCCCACTTGAATCAAAGTGTGAAATATGATATATCAAGAAGTATGTAATGTTTTGAACAACCTACAATGAAAATTAATTAAAAAAAGAAAAAGAAATATATGTAATTGTCAGGAGATTTAGCTTCGTTTATAGTGACACCAAAAATCTGCGTCTGCATCTATGTGACCTGGAGGACATGGTTCTTTATTTTGTAATGAACATGAGGCAGCAGGTCTGAATTCTCCCTTTGTAGGTAAACTGTTGCCACTGGGAGCTAAGTGTCTTCCCGTGTGGTCTGTGAAGCCATTTGGTCATCCTCTACTTTTCAGGGTGTTTCTTACTGCTGCACTGGGAATTTGGTATTTGCTTCACGAAATACAATATGTTCAACTGGGACACAATGCTGGAGGGAGTTCTGTCATGTGTGGTTGGTCAGGGTCAGAAAGAGAATGTACGAACCAGGCTTCTATCCCACATAGCTTTCCCCTTGACTATAGCAACCTGATTCTGAACATTGCCCTGAAACCTCTACATATAACAAGATGCCTTTACATATAAAGGTCTGCTGCCTGCACCATGTCAGTCGCAAGTTTTGGAAGCCAATGGAAGATCCAGGTGGTCCTACCAAAAATATTTATTTACACACCTACAGTCCACTGCTCTACACCCACTACCCATCAGGCTCCAACTTACTGGCATTTCTGTTCTACACCATTTTCACGAAACTCAGTCAATCAAGGCACTGTTTGTTATACTCATGATCAGCAACAGGATATCTAAAGGTTATCCAGTGCCACCTGGTCATGGGGATTTCAAAAATTTCATGGTATTAATCTAGTCATTTTTCAAGGATGAAGTTGGAGGCACTGTGGGTTTCATTTAATTCAGGAACCATTAAATGGTGAGGAAGCTCATTTCAATGAAAGCTCTGGAGAACACTCACAGGCAAGCCTTCCCAAAGAGTGGCCAAAAGGACACATGAATCCAGGCCCATTGAGGTATACAATGTGAGGTCCATGTGTGTTTGGACTCTCAACTATGGCTACCAAGTCTTTAAGAATTAAATCATGTGATATCCTGGCTCAGAATCCCTGAGCTCTGTGGAAAGCCATCCTGGGCCTAGATCTCAGTTTCCAAAACCGATTCTCATGCGTGGTCTTTTAAAATCCCAACACTATTCATGGCAATACTTCTCTGAGGTGAGTTCCGGAACTCAGTCTCTAAGGGGAATCACACCAGAGTTCAAGCCCTGGTGGACCCAGTCATCTCTTCCAACTACCACACAAATTACCACAATTAAAACAAGAACCCTCCCATATGGCCCTCATCTTCTTTCATATAGACACTCATCATAATCTGGCTGGAGGTTTCCATGAGGGGCGCAGACCAAGACAGTGTCCCAAATAAACTCCTTTGCCCCTCATTTGCCTAAAGTCAAGGTGGCCTGGACACATATCCTGTGAACCAAAAGTGATCAAATAGGCCTGCCATTAATACCGCTCCAATTTGAGGACTACTGTCTGTGGGGTTTAGATTCTTTATGTGAATTTTAGTCATGAGAAAACCCAAGCACAATGGGCTAGCCTCTGCAGGTTTTGTAGAACTTTTTTGACCCAAAGGATCCCATTCTCACTTGATGGAGGTCAGGAACCTTACAGAGGAAGTCGAGAGACTTCATCCCAATAATTGTTCTTTTGGCGAATTTTCTTTTGGATGCACACATGGTAACTTTCTTTAGATCCATCAGGTGCTGAGAATCTAAGCCACAGCCACACACAGGGCCAAGGGCCTGATTCAGACACATCCCTTTCCAAAGCAATTAAGGAAAGTGCCACAGGTATGCCCATTCATTTCCATTTGAAAACTGTTTTCTTCAGGCTTCACAAAGGGGTGGCCTGAGGCAAAGACCTTCCTGACATTCAGGGCAACAGAACAATAGGTAAGCAAAAGGCCCAAAGCATGATTTCTCCTCTGAGACTTTCCTGGTCACACTGATATCTGAGTTTTCTGAGATGCTCACCATCACCTACAGCTATCCAGTACATGGCCATGTCACAGAGTTTGGAGGTGGTACATATCTTGGACACAAAACCATGGACCTATTCTTGAGATTGGCCGGAATTCAGGACGAAAATAGAAACTAAGGAAGGTAGCAGGTGTTGCTCATCGATAAGGCAAGCTACAGTCCATTCATAAACGGGGCAATATGAATGCTGAGAAGCTTTCTACTAGACACGACACATCCATTGATGAATTCTCTTTTCTAATGTCTACAACCACGGAAACAGTGGAATACACAGACATAGAAACACTCGCCCTGTGAAAAGACTTACTAGAAACAGTTCACTTCAAATGAAACAAACCGACTGTCCTACTTATTCTCAGAAAATGAGACAAAACCACAAACCCACAACCACACCCACAAAGGCACCTCCTTCCCCTAAGTAGGTCTGTGAATATCCAGAGTGTCCTCTGACTTGTGGGCCATAATATGTTCCCCCAAAATGGCCTTTCCTGTCTCAGATCTTGTCTCCTTGGCCAACTCTGTGAACTTCTTAGGAGCCAACGGTGAGCAACTACCTGCTTTCTCATGAAAAACCCTGCATCCGAGCTTTCCTGGCATTTGGCCTTCCTCACATCTGTAGGTGCCAAAAAATACTGACCCTGTCTTTGGTAAATCCAAACAAGTGAGACCACTGGGACTGGGACTTGGATTGGCTCTGTGTGCCTGGCTTCCTGGATCCCACGTTCAGAGAGTTCCATCACCAAGAAAGTGAGGTGAGGTCACTTCCTTCCTGAACTGAATGAGGGCACTGTCTTGGCAGCCACTTTGTCCTAACTGTTTCTTCCAAGGGTCCCAAGAGATTGAGGCTGCCCCTACTTCCTGTGACATTTTCACAAGTTAGAATGTTATATCAACCAAAGGCACCCAGGAATAGATCTCCACACAGGCCTGGTTTGGTCCATGATCTCTACATTAAAAAAAATCTGATTCAGACACAACCTTTTATCCTGACCGGGTTGTTTGCCATGGAAGATGACTTTTGGTCTCTCAGGTCCTTTATTGCTTCCTACATCTTCTCCAGGGATCATTTCTGCATGGACCTTTGAGGTTCTCAGCAGGTGGAAGTTTTTCTACATTTCTGTATTGTAATATCAACTCCTTCCCTGCTCTTCTGTAAAGTTAGATTGAGGGAACAGTGTCCGGTTATGGTTAAAAACATGCTCGATTTGGGTTAGAAATCATTTTGCTGGATGAATGATCGTATTGAGAACTTGCTATGTGTAGAAGAATATATAGGTGAAATATATGTATGAAAAAAGAAATCTAAGTCTGATTTGAAGCCCAGAAGGGCATTGGTCCCTTGATAGGGATACGTGGTGTTGAATTACGTTCTGCAGAGTTGTCTCAGATAAATCGATATACAATGGCATAGCACCTTGTACGTTGCATGAATTAATGTAGAAGGAACATCAAGTCAAAAAGTCATAGTCGGTAGTGAAAGGTTAATAAAATTAATAAAATAGGTACTTGTCACTTCCTGTTTTTCTGTATGCATAACAAAACACTGTTGAAATCTTGAGAAATGTTTGCTAATCTTGTTCTAGAATGTACTGTTCCCAACAGCCGAACTGCAGAATGTACTCCCTCACTCGGTGTCATGCAAACCGCCCACTCGCCCTTACCCATCACTGAACTTCCCTCTCTTCCCTCTCCAAGGAAAGTATATAAGCTCTGCTTAAGCTGTTCTCAGAGGTCTCTGCTCTACTTAATTTAGCTCTGAGCTCCAGCATGCTGGACCACAAATAAACCCTTTGCTGTTGCATGAGACAGTCTCTTGGTAGTATCTTCCTCTGACACTCGCCTGACCTTTACATATTGAGGTTCCACCGAGTTCCAGAAGTGGCGGACGAGAGACCCCAACGGGCTCCTCTCGGAGCAAGTAAGGCGCCTCTTTCCGGTTTCAGGTTTCTTGTTAGGGCTTGGCAAAATTGCTGGCGATGAAGAGCCTGGGCTCTCTCCGACGGTGCCTGAGAGACGTGTCACAGAGACAAAGGGCACCTCTCTGTAGGACCCCGCAGAGAACTCGGGAAATCAAGGAACAATAGTCTTCTCGACTCAGTGATATTTTCTTTTAGATTCGTTATTGCCATACCATTGGGTTTTGCCGGCTACTCATTCCTGGTCTCAGTGTTGGACGTTCATTGCCTGTCTTTATGGTCTTGTCTTATCTGTGTCGTGTGTCCTTGCTTTTACTGTTTGTGGAACTTTCATTATGGAACAGAGCACGTCAATGCCTCTGTCCCTGACCCTTGATCACTGGACCAAAGTCCGCTTAAGGGCTCAGAATCTTTCTTTTTTTAGTAAAACGCTGGACCTGGCAGAATCTCTGTGCCTCAGAATGGCCCATCTTTGGAGTCGGATGGCCCCTAGAAGGATCTTTCTACTTCCCACTAATTTAAAAAGTCAGAGGTATTGTCTTTCAGCCAGTGCCACATAGCCATCCGGATCAACAGCCATATATCTTAACTTGGCAGGACCTCTGCAAATCTTCTCCTCCATGGGTGAAGCCTTTCCTTGCCCCTACCTCTGCTCCTACTCCTTCCCCCATGATCTCTCAAACCCTCTCAACCTCCTCCTCCTCCACCCTCTGTTCTCCCTGAGTCACAGATTTGACTCTACTGGACTCTTTTCCCCCTCCTTATCCCCTGCCCTCGTCCCCTAACACACAACACACTCTAAGTGATTCCGCTGCTGCTGACTAAGCCTCTCTACCATTGGAGGAAGCTAAGCCGGTAATAGGATCGGAGAATGTACCTATGTTCATGGCCCAGGTAAGTCAGGGGTTAGCCAGGAACCTGGGGATTAATTGGAAGTTAAATTGTGCTTATAGACCACAGAGTTCAAGACAAGTAGAAAGAATGAATAGAACCATTAAAGAGACCTTAACGAAATTAAGCTTAGAGACCAGCATAGGATTGGACTATGCTCCTGCCTTATGCAATGTTTCATGCAAGAAAAAATCCCTTTGTTTCTTTGAGTAACCTTACCACGTGTGAAATTCTTTATGGTGGCCCTCCTCCAGTAGGGGACCTAAGCCCAACTGTAAGACCTAAAGATCCTTTCCACACCCCCTTGCTTGACAGACTTAAAGATCTTGAAAGAACTCAGTAATACCTGTGAAAACAGCTGGCCACTGCCTACCCAACTGGGAACCAGGGGATTCCACATCCATATCAAGTAAGAGATTTCATCTATGTAAGATGATATCAGGTGTCATCCCTGGTACCCCGCTGAAAAGGACCATACCAGGTGCTATTATAACACCTACAGTGGTAAACGTAAACAGAATCACTTCCTGGATCCATGCCTCTCATCTCAAGCCTGCTCCCTGTACAGAATCTTTCTGGAAACTGAAAAAGACTGGTAACAGTTTCAAATTGTGTATTCGCAATGTTAATAAGGTTATATACTCTCCCCTTGGCTACAAGTAGTCCTAACCCTCATCAGCCCATTAAGCAGTGATGGCTGATCACAAATCCTACTGGAAAAGAAGTATGGTCTATCTCGCATACAGCCCCCTTAGGGACCTGGTGGCCATCTCTCCACCCAGACATTTGTTAGCTGGCTATAGGTATTTCCTATTGTGATATCACTGATGAACAGGATCCCACTAAAATACCATTAAATCCCTTCTGTACCATAGATAATGGAAACAAACATTATGGATGTAGGGACACGCGAGCCAGATGCAGGTTGGCTAGTCTAGATTACTAAGTTTGCCTGGCAGACTATCAAAGCCACAAAGAGTAACGGCTGTGTGGGGGAAAAGCCGACTTTTTCTGTATGTCATGGGAATGTGTGCATACAGGGGCTGCCTGATGGAACCCCAATTCTTCATCAAATTCAGTACACAGCATTGGCCACATTACCAATTAGACAACCAAAAACTATGGCACCCAGAGGGGTCTCTGGATCCTCAAATTTGCGTGACCTTTTTGACTTCTGCAAGTGCTCAAAAGAGTGAAAGGAAATTCCCCTATGTGGAAGCCTTTTCCCTCCTTCACTCACATCCTGAACTATGCTTCTCCAATAGATCATTATCCTCAGCCTTCTGCTCCAGACCCTCTGAGGTCACTCCCATCTCAGCAACTTGATTTCTCCCCTCCAATAACTAGATCAGAAACCCAAAGCTCCACCAGTTCTCTGACCATCGCCCCCTTGCTGAGGTAGCAGGTACATAGGTACCGCTCCACCGACTCATTCCTCTCATCTCCTGTCAGTGCCCTCACTGGGTCCCACCAGGTCCTCTTACCAGCTAACCCAAAGCTCAAACGAGCTGAGGAGAGCCCTGAGACCCTTATCCAAGATGTAATATAATTGGCCTTTAAAGTTGCTTTGTCATCACTGAAAACAGGTTACTAAAATTTAAAGTCCCTCACAGGATTTTGTGATCCTCACTCCCGTCTTTCACTCTGCTCTACCTGATCTACTGCTCAAGTTTGCTGCTAGGAAATTCCCAATACCCTTTCGCATTATTCTTTTACATCTCTCTTTTCCCTCATTCTCAGATCCTCGGAGGTGCTCTCAGCCCCAACTTCCCCGTCTTTCCCCCTCTGTACCAGGCCCACAGAAAAGTCTTAAATGACCTTCTTCAGAAGTCTTCACCATGGCTGAGTTTTGAACTTTCAGCCAAACAGTCCCAATAAAGACTTTAATGTAGATAAACATTCTTTTTTGTATTGCCCTGTTCTACTTAGCCACTGGGTAAAAATCTCAGTACTTCTAAGCTAGACAACCCCTAACTAGTTTTTCACAAAATATGTGAACAAGTCCTCTGGCCTTCAGCTGGGGCTTCACAGAGATGGCTACATTTCTAAGATAAAGAAATTACCAACCGGGCTCCATGGTAACAGCTGGCAGGGGGAAAATAAGAAAGGGAAGAAAAAGCTCTCCTCCTCCCAGGTGTCCTTGAAAAGTTAACTTGCCCAGAACAGAAGGAAAAACAGAAACAAATACTGCTTTTTTAAACTTCTGAAGACTGTGAACTTCTGAGCCCCATCCCTTATATGTTGGGTACAAATTTCTGAAACTACCTAAACTTGAGTTTCAGGGGATTAATTGATTACAATAGAAGCAATGCCCTCTGAATCCGGTTGCAACCAAATACGACTGTTTCCCTCTCTTGAGTGCTATCTTAGGTGCCTTGCTTTGTCAGTGACTACAACAGCATAATTCTATATACTTAAACATCGTTTATGTTTTCATGAAATGATCAAGATATGTGATAAATTGTGTAATGGTGCAGATGTTTCCCAGAGTGCTCTATCATGACGCAGGTTCATTTGAGGATCAAATAGGGGGGGCATACAACCAGTTCCACTGGGAACATATATCCCTCACTTTAGCCATCCTATTAGGAAAAGGAGTTGTTGCACGGGTGGGCAGAGGAACCAGTGGCATTGTCCATGGGACACAAAAGATGACCCAATTAGAAGCAGCAATAGAGCAAAAGTAAGATATTAGAAACCTCCTTCAGGGCTTTGCATGAAACTTTAACCTCTCTCTCTGAAGTTGTTTTACAGAACAATTGAGGGTTGGACCTCCTCTTCATTAGAGAAGGGGGCCTTTTTGCTGCATTGAGGGAAGAATGTTTTTTTTATGCTGACTATACTGGAGTTGTAATAAAATCTATGAGTAAATTTAAAAGACACCTTGAAGAGCATCAACAAGTGAGAGAGGCCCAAAAAGGGTGGCTTGAGTCTTGGTTCACACAGTCCCCCAGGTTAACTACGTTTTTATCAACCCTGGCCGGTCCAATAATAATCATCATATTATTGCTAACTATAAAACCCTGTTTGCTCAACCGTGTAATGTCTTTTCTCCAGGCTCAAATTGGACGACTTAAACTTATGGTAATACCCCACTAGCAGACATTGAATGTTACACCCTCCAAAGATCATTTTTATGATTAAAATTAGCCAGAAGAAGAAGTGGGGAATGAAATATTAATAAAATAGGTACTTGTCACATCTTGTTTTTCTGTATGCTTAACAGAACACTGTTGAAATCTTGAGAAATGTTTGCAAATCTTGTTCCCAGAATGTTCTATCCCCAGCTGCCAAATTGCAGAATGTACTCCCTCTCCCAGTTGCATGCGAACTGCCCACTCGCCCTGACCCATCAATACAATTCCCTCCCTTCCCTCTCCAGGGAAAGTATATAAGCTCTACTTCAGCTATTCTCAGGGCTATCTGCTCTATTCAGGTGAGCTCTGAACCCCAGCATGCTGGACACCCAATAAACCCTTTGATGTTGCATGAGATAGTCTGTTGGTAGTCTCCTCCTCTGAAGCTCGCACCACATTTACTTGGATGATTAAATGTAGAAGAGAACATCCAGTCAAAAAGGGATAGTCTGTAGCATTAGGAAGATAGTCAATAAGTTTAGGAAGAAGGGTGAGTATAAGATTTGGAACAAAAGTTTCTTAGCAATAGGATTTCGATTAGAGAGTGAATGTAAATGTCAGCACAGGTGAAGAGTCAGTCACAATGATGAACTGGGGAAAATATGTAGGAAAGCATATATCAATATAGACATTACAAAATCAGGCAGAGTATAAAGTGAGTGATAGGATTAGACATTTTGAACAGTGTTGAGTTCAAATATATAATCTTAGGAAGAAACAAATATGTAGTCACAAATAGGATTGACATTTGAGAGCATTGGGCAAATTTCAGGTGGATGAATATTTCTGAGAATAATCTTGTGAATAGTTGATTATAAATCCACATACATGAACATGAATGAATTTAGGGAGTGAATATAAGACACATATATTTCATATTTTGAAAAATCTGGAGAGTGTATATATATATATATATATATATATATATATATATATATATACACACATATATATACATATACATAAAACACACACACAGACAAAAAAGTAGCAATATATATGTCAATCAAAATTCATTATAAAATATATACCATCCACAGATCTAAAAATATTCATTTTACTGAACATGGATTTATGTATAATGCTGTTCAACTAGCAAGCTCACCCATAGGTTGAATATTCAGTTCCAACAGGGTTTAGTAGGAGTGATCTCTTCTAACAATTTGTATCTGCCAAGTCAGCCACCTCACAAGAATGTACGTGTGGTACCAGATAGGAATCTATATGTGCATATAAGAATACAGAGAAAGGGAGACAGGAATTCACATATTTGTTAACCTTAAAAATACAAGGAAAACTATTTCAACAAACAATTGACTAGATTTATAACTCCAACTCTGTATCATGCAAAAGGCAAGTCCATCTATACACCATGCCTACTCTGAACTGCTTGTATTTCTATTCTTTATGGGTTATTTTTCTCCATCATATTAGGATTAGTAGTCAGAGTCTGGTAGGGTATGGGTTAGAGTCAGGTATTCAGTATTTTGAATTGAAAATAGGACACTGAATCCAATGTGTATGCAAATATATGCTACGGAAAAATCTTCCCACTCTCCTCCAGAACAATGCCTTGACATTACCTTCGCCCCAAGTAAGACACAATTAGAGGAGAAGAGTTAGAAAATCTGTGAATACATATCTAGAATGGAAAATGCTCCAGATTTCACATCTTTGGAGGTGGTAGAGGAGTTTCCAAAAGTAAGAGACAGGGTAAACACTCCACAAACATGGAGCTCTGCTGGCCAAAAGACTTTTTGAGAATCTGCCTCTGAGGTTGGGCACTTGAAATATATGTTGTTGTCAGGAGCTTTAGCTTTATTTGTAGTGAAACCATCAAAGCTGGATCTGCATCTATGTGACCTGGAGGAAATGGTTACTTATTTTCAAATAAAAATGAGGCAGCAGTGATGAATTCTCTTTTTGTAGGTAAACTTTGGCCACTGAGGGCTAAGGGTCTTCCCGTGTGGACTGTGAAACCAATGGTCATCCTCCAATTTTCGTGGTGTTTCTTGCTGCTGCACTGGGAGTTTGGTATTTGCTTCATGAAATACAACGAGTTCAAATGGGACACAGTGCTGAAGGGAGTTCCGTCAGGTGTGGTTGGCAGGGTCTCCAGGAGAATGCACCAACCAGGGTTCTATCTCAAGTAGCTTGCCCCCTTGACAATAGCAACACGATACTGAACATTGCTCTGAAACCTCTCCATATAAAAATATGCCTTTACATATATGGGTGTGATGGTTGCACCATGTCAGTCACAGCCATTTGGAAGCCAATGGAAGATCCACATGGCCCCACCACAGATGTTTTATCACACATTTGCATAACACAGCTCTAGGCCCACTACTTACCAGGCCCCAACTTACTGGCATCTCTGTTCTACACCATTTTCATGAAACCCAGTCAATCAAGGCCCTGTCTGGTATACTCATGATCATCAACAGGACATCAAAGGTCCTCCAGTGCCAGCTGGTCATCGGAATTTCTAAAATTTCATGGTAATTATCTAGCATTTTTTCACAGATGCATTTGGAGGCAATGTTGGTTTCAATTCATTCAGGAACCATTAAATGGTGAGGAAGCTAATTTCAGGGAAATCTCTGGAGCACTCTCACAGGCAAGTCTACCCAAAGAGTGGCCAAAAACTCACATGAAGCCAGGCCCATTGAGGTCTACAAAGCTAGGTCCAAGTGTGTTTTGAATCTCAATTATGCCTGCCAAGTCTTTCAGAATAAAATCATGTAATATCCTGGCTGTGATTCCCAGTGTTCTGTGGAAAGCCACTCTGGGCATTGATCCCAGGTTCCAATGGCAACTCTCATTCCTGGCCTCCTAAAATCCCAACACAATTCATGTCAATACTTCTCTGAGGTCAGTTCCAGAACTCAGTCTCTAAGGGGAATCACAGCAGAATTCTTGCCCAGGTGGACCCAGTCATCTCTTCCAACTGCCACAAAAATGACCACAATTATAACCAAAACACTCCTACATGGCCCTCATCTTCTACCATAAAGATACTCATCATAACATCTGGATGGAGGTTTTCATGAGAGGCACATCCCAAGACAGTGTCCAAAATAAGCTCCCTTACCCCTCATTTGCCGAATGACAGGGTGGCTTGGACACCCTTCCTGTGAACCAGGAGTGATCAAATAGGCCTGCCCTTAATACTGCTTCGCTTCTCCAATTTGAGGCTCTCTGACTGTGGGGTCTAGATTCTTTTTGTGAATTGGAGTCATGAGAAAAGCCAAGCACCTCTGCAGAGATTTGAAGAACTCATTTCACCCAAAGGATCCCTATTCTGACATGATGGATTTCAGAAACCTAACAAAGGAAGGCAATATAATTCATGCACATTGATTGAACGTTTTTCCATTTTGGTTTAAATGCACATATGGGATCTTTCTTTACATCCATCAGGTGCTGAGAATCTAAGTCACAGCCTAAAACAGGGCAAAGGGCCTGAATCAGACACATCCTTTTCCAATGAAATTAAGCAAAGAGCCAGAGGTGATGCACATTCATTTCCATTTGAAAACTGTTTTCTTCAGGCTTAACAAAGGGGTTGCATGAGATATAGACCATTCTGATATTCAGGGCAACAGAAGAATAGGTAAGCAAAAGTCCCAAAGCAGGGTATCTCCACTGAGACTTTTCTGGTCACACTGATATCTGAGTTTTCTGAGATGCGGGCCATTCCATTCAGGTATCCAGTATATGGCCATGTCAAAGACCTTGGATTTGGTACATATCTTGGACACATAACCATGAGCCTATTCTAGAGAGTGGCCAGAATTCAGGAAGAAAACAGGGACTTAGGAAGGTATTAGGTGTTGCCCGTGCATAAGGCAAGCCACACTCCATTCATAAATTGGGCAGGATGAATGCTGGGAAGCTTTATACTAGACATGACACATCCATTGCTGCATTCTCTTTTCTCATGTCTACTACCACAGGCACAGTGGGATACACAGACATGGAAACACTCACCTTGTCAAACGACTTACCAGAAACAGTTCACTCCAAAACAAACAAACCGCCATTCCTACCTATTTTCAGAACATGAGACAAACCACAAACCCACACCCACTCCCAAAAAGGCACCTCCTTCCCCAAGTAGGTGTGTGACTAACCAGAGTGTCCTCTGACTGTTGACCATACTCTGTTCTTCCGAAATGGCCTGTCCTCTCTCAGATCTGTTTTCCTTGGCGAACTCTGTAAAGTTGTAAGGAAAAAATGGAGAGCTACTACCTGCTTTCTAAGGAAAGTTCCCTCTTCAGAGCTCTCCAGGCATTTGGTAATCCTCACTTCAGTAGGTACCAAGAATGACTGACTCTATCCTTGCTAAATCCAAACAAGTGAGCCCACTGGGACTGGGACTGAAACTGCATCTGGGTGCCTGGCTCCTTGGATACAAAGTTCAGAGAGTTCCATCACCAAGGAAATGAGGTATGTCACATTCTTTGGAACTGAATGAGGTCACTGCCTTGGCAAATGTATATCTTATGATGTACAAAAACTGAAGAAATAATAATGTACCAGTGTCGAATACAAATGAATGACAAATTACATATCATGTCCCATAGGATTCTACTTGCATTGATGTTAGACTGCGTCAGTTACTGTAGAATAATTAGCATTTGTATGCACCATTCACTGAAGTTAGTTTTCAGTACTAGGAAACAAATATGTATTTCAGGTGGATGAATATTTCTGATCATAATCTTGTGAAAAGTGGATTATAAATCCACATACATGAACATGAATGAATTTAGAGAGTGTATATTAGACACATATATTTCATATTTTGAAAAATTTGGAGAGTATATCTATATTTATATATACATCTATACACACACACACACACACACACACAGACACACACACACACAACACTCACAGACATTAAAAAGTACCAATATAAATGCCAATCGAAATTCATCAGTAAATATGTATCATCCACAAATGCAAAAATATTTATTTTACTGAACATGAGTTAATGTATAATGTTGTTCTACTAGGACGCTCTCCTATAGGTTGAATTTTCATTTCCAACAGCATTTAGGAGGAGTGAACTCTTCTCACAATTTGTATCTGCCAAGACAGCCAACTCACAAAAATGTACGTGTGATACCTGGTAGGATTCTATATATGCATATAAATATACATGTGTGAATAGGCTACAGAAAAGGGAAACAAGAATTCACATATTTGTTAAGTTTAAAAACACATGGAGAATATTTCAATTAAAATTTGACTAGATTTATAACTCCTACCTTATATAATGCAAATGTCAAGTCCAACTATACAACATGTCTCCTCTGAAGTGCTTGTATTTCCATTGTGTTGGGTTAATTTTCTCCATTATATTAGGATGAATAGTCTGAGACTACTAGGTATGGGTTAGTGTCAGGGATTCAGTATTTCGAATGGAAAATTGGAAAATGAATCCAATGTGTATGTAAATATATGCTGCACAAATATCCTCCCGCTCTCATCCAGAACAATGCCTTGACATTACCTTCACCCCAAGTAAGACACAATTAGAGGAGAAGAGTTACAAAATCAGTGAATACGTATCTGGAATGGAAAATGCTCAGGAGTTCACAACCTTGGAGGTGGTAGAGGAGTTTCCAAAACTAAGGGACAGGGTAAACACTCCACCAACATGGAGCTCTGCTGGCCTAAAAACTTTTTGAGAAACTGCCTCTGAGCTTCCACACTTGAAATATATGTTGTTTTCAGGAGATTTGGCTTCCTCTGTAGTGAGACCATCAATGCTGGGTCTGCATCTATGTGACCTGGAGGACATGGTTTCTTATTTTCCAATGAACAAGATGAAGCAGTGCTGAATCCTCTCTTTGTAGGTAAACTGAGGCCACTGTGGACTAAGTGTCTCCCCGTGTGGACTGTGATGGCATTTGGTCCTCCTCCAATTTGTGGTGTTTTTGCTGCTGCACTGTGAGTTTGGTATTTGTTTCATGAAATACTAGGAGCTAAACTGGGACACAGTGCTGGAGGGAGTTCTGTCACGTGTGGTTTGTCAGGGTCTGCAAGAGAATGCACCAACTAGGCTCCTATCTCTCACAGCTTGCCCCACCCCATTCCCCCCTTGTCCATATCAACATGATTCTTAATTTTCCTCTGAAAACTCTCCATATAACAAGATGCCTTTACATATAAGGGTCAGCTGGCTGCACCATGTAAGTTACAAGCCATTTGGAATTCAATGGTAGATCCACATGGCCCTACCACGGATGTTTTATCAAACACCTCCCCACCACTGCTCTAGACCCACTACTCAGCAGGCTCCAACTTACTGGCATCTCTGTTCTACACCATTTTCATGAAACTCAGTAAATCAAGGCACTGTCTGGTATACTCATGATGAGCAACAGGACATCCAATATTTCTCCAGTGCCACCTGGTCATAGGAATTTCAAAAATTTCATGGTATTTATCTAGCCATTTTTCAAGCATGAAGTTGGAGGCACTGTGGGTTTCAGTTCATTCAGCAAACATTAAATGGTGAGGAAGCTCATTTCAATGAAATCTCTGGAGAACTCTCACAGGCACGGCTTCCCAAAGAGTGGACAAAAGGTCACATTAGGCCAGGCCCATTGAGGTCTACAATGTGAGGTCCATGTGTGTTTTGACTCTCAACTATGGCTGCCATTTCTTTAAGAATAAAATCATGTGATATCCTTGCTGAGATTCCCAGGCCTCTGTGGAAATCCACCCGGGGCCTAGGTCTCAGTTTCCAAGAGCGACTTTCATGCGTGGCCTCTTAAAATCCCAACAAAATTCATGGCAATGCTTCTCTGAGTTCAGTTCCAAAACCCAGTCTCTAAGGGGAATCACACCAGATCAAGCCCACGTGGACCCAGTCATTTTTTCCAATGCAAAACAAATGACCAAAATTAAAACCAAAACACTCCCACATGGCCTTCATCTTATTCCATATAGTCAATCATCTTAACCTCTGGCTGGAGGTTTCCATGAGGGGCGCAGCCCAAGACAGTGTCCAAAATCAGCTCGTTTGCCCCTCATTTGCCTAAAGTCAGGGTAGCCTGGACACCGTTTCTGTGAACCAGGAGTGAACAAATAAGCCTGCCGTTAATACTTCTTTGTTTCTCCAATTTGAGGCCTACTGATTTTAGGTATCGATTCTTTAGGTGATTTAGAGTCATGCGAAAACACAAGCACCTCTGCAGGGCTTTGAAGAACTCATTTGACCCAAAGAATCCCTATTGTTATTTGATGGAGTGCAGGAACCTAACAGAGGAAGGCAAGAGACTTCATCCACAATGAATGATATTTTTTGCCATTTTGGTTTTGGAAGCTCACATGGGATCATTCTTAAGATCCATCAGGTGCTGAGAATCTAAGTCACAGCCACACACAGGTCCAAGAGGCTGATAAAGAGCCACAGGTGAGGCCCATTCATTTCCATTTGAAAACTGTTTTCTTCAGGCTTCACAAAGGGGTGGCCTGAGGCAAAGACCTTCCTGACATTCAGTGCAACACAACAATAAGTAAGCAAAAGGCCCAAAGCAGGGTTTCCGCACTGAGACTTTCCTGGTCACACTGATATCTGAGTTTTCTGAGATGCTCGCGATTCTCTTCAGCTATCCAGTACATGGCCATGTCACAGAGCTTGGAGGTGGTACATATTTTGGACACAAATCCATGAGCCTATTCTGGAGAGTGGCCAGAATTCAGGAAGAAAACAACAACTTAGAAAGATAGCAGGTGTTGCAAATTGATAAGACAAGCTGCAGTCCATTCATATATTGGGCAGGATGAATTATGGGAAGATTTATACTAGACAGGACACATCCATTAATGCATTCTCTTTTCTAATGTCTACAACAACGGACACAGTGGGATACACAGAAAGAGAAACACTCGCCATGTCAAATGACTTACTAGAAACTGTCCACTCCAAACCAAACAAACCGCCTTTCCTATCTATTCTCAGAACATGAGACAAAACAACAAACCCACACCCACTCCCACAAAGGCACCTCCTTCCCCCAAGTAGGTCTGTGACTATCCGGAGTGTCCTCTGACTGGTGGGCCATACTATGTTCCCCCGAAATGGCCTGTCTTCTCTCAGACCTTGTTTCCTTGACCAACTCTGTGAAGATGTCAGGAAAAAGTGGTTAGCCACTACCTGTTTTCTCAGGAAAGGTCCATCTTCAGAGCTCTCCTGGCATTTGGCCATCCTCACATCATTAGGTACCAAGAAAACTGACTCTGTCCTTGGTAAATCCAAACAAGTGAGCCCACTGGGACTGGGACTGCGACTGCCTCTGGGTGCCTGGCTTCTTGGATACCATGTTCAGAGAGTTCCATCACCAAGGAAATGAGGTATGTCACATTCTTTGGAACTGAATGAGGTCACTGCCTTGGCAACCACTTTGTCCTAACAGTTGCTTCCAAGGGTAACATAAGATGGAGGTTGCCCCTACTTCCTGTGACACATTCATAAGGTAAAATGTATATCACCATTGGCACCCGGGAACAGCTCTCCACTCAGCCCTGGTTTGGTCCATCTTCTGTACAATAAGAAGAGAGAGAGGCAGATTCAGACACATCCCTTCATCCTGACCAGTTTTTTTGCCATGGAAGATGACTTTTGCTCTCTCAGGTGCTTCATACCTGCCTACAACTTCTCCAGGTATCATTTGTGCATGGACATTTGAGGTTCTCATCAGGTGGAAGGTCCCCAACTTTCCTGTATTGTAAGAATCACTCTGTCTCTGCTCTTCTGTAAAATGATTCAGGGAACAGTGTATACTTGGGGTTAAAAACAGGTTTGATTTGGGTTACGAGTGATTCTGTGTGATGAATAATGGTATTGGGAACCTGCAATATTTACAAGAATATAGAGGTGAAATGTAAGTAGGAAAACAGAAATCTAGGTATGATTTGAAGCCCAGAAGGGTTTTGCCCTTGATTGGGATACTTAGCTTTGAATGATGTTCTGCAAAGATGGGTCAGATAATCCGATATACAATGGCATAGGACCTTGTACATTGGATGATTGAATTTAGAAGAGAACATCCAGTCAAAAAGGGATATTCAGTAGGATTAGGAAGATAGTCGGTAGGTTTAGGAAGAAGAGTGAGTATAGGATTTGGACCAAAAGTTCTTTAGCAATAGACTTTCGGTTGTTGAGTGAATGTAAATGTCAGCACATATGAAGAGTCAGTCACTATGTTGAACTGGGGAAAATATGTAGAAAAGCAGATATCAATAGAAACATTACGAAATCAGGCAAAGTATAAAGTGAGTGATAGAATTAGACATTTTCAACAGGGTTGAGTTTGAATATATAAATTAGGAAAAAAACAAATATGTAGTCACCAATAGGATTGACAATTGACAGCATTAGGCAACCTGGACATGGATGTTTTTAGAAATCCATGTTCACTTTCCATTTAGGCTTTGGTACAATCATAAGTGTGACCTTTCCATTTTTTGTCCAGAATATTACTGTGATAATGAGGTGACATGAGTATTTCTTTCACCATTTCTGGGAGCAATATATTGAAGATGTAAAATGAGAATCGGGGGTACAAAGAGGTGTACCCTGTTTCTAGGAACATAGAGAAAAAGCATGAATAGACCATACTGTGAATAAATAATATAACTTTTTTGAACTTTAAATTATGAATTGAACTGATATCTGAAAAATTAAAGGAAATCGTATATTGATATACAATCATTCATTCCAACCAGGTATATATGTAATGGAAATATTTGTGTTTAGGTTTATCATGAAGAGTGTGTGAGTTTTGCTTCAAAATGATTATGGAAATTCAAAATAATGTGTTTGGAAAAAAGTCTCATGAAAAGACCAGTCAAGAAACCCTGACAATACATGTGTTCTGAGGCAAGAAGTGGTGAAAGTTGAAACAAATGCTTATTAATTTGTGAACTTGTGGATGAAATGTATATCCTGTGATGTGCAAAAACTGAAGAAACAATAATGTACCAGAGTCGAATACAAATGAATGACAAATTACATATCATGTCCCATAGGAGTCTACTTGCATTGATGTTAGACTGGGTCAGTTACTGTAGAATAATTAGGATTTGTATGCACCATTCACTGAAGTTAGTTTTCAGTACTAGGAAACAAATATGTATTTCAGGTGGATGAATATTTCTGATTATAATCTTTTGAAAAGTGGATTATAAATCCACATACATGAAATTGAATGAATTTAGAGAGTGTATATTACACACATATATTTCATATTTTGAAAAACTTGGAGAGTATATCTATATCTATATCTATATCTGTATATACACACACACACACACAACACTCACAGACATTAAAAAGTACCAATATAAATGCCAATCGAAATTCATCAGTAAATATGTATCATCCACAAATGCAAAAATATTTATTTTACTGAACATGAGTTAATGTATAATGTTGTTCTACTAGGACGCTCTCCTATAGGTTGAATTTTCATTTCCAACAGCATTTAGGAGGAGTGAACTCTTCTCACAATTTGTATCTGCCAAGACAGCCACCTCACAAAAATGTACGTGTGATACCTGGTAGGATTCTATATATGCATATAAATATACATGTGTGAATAGACTACAGAAAAAGGAAACAAGAATTCACATATTTGTTAAGTTTAAAACACATGGAGAATATTTCAAATAAATTTGACTAGATTTATAACTCCTACCTTATATAATGCAAATGTCAAGTCCAACTATACAACATGTGTCCTCTGAAGTACTTGTATTTCTAATGTGTTGGGTTAATTTTCTCCATTATATTAGGATGAATAGTCTGAGTCTACTAGGTATGGGTTAGTGTCAGGGATTCAGTATTTCGAATGGAAAATTGGAAAATGAATCCAATGTGTGTAAATATATGCTGCACAAATATCCTCCCGCTCTCATCCAGAACAATGCTTTGACATTACCTTCACCCCAAGTAAGACACAATTAGAGGAGAAGAGTTACAAAATCAGTGAATACATATCTGGAATGGAAAATGCTCAGGAGTTCACAACCTTGGAGGTGGTAGAGGAGTTTCCAAAACTAAGGGACAGGGTTAACACTCCACAAACATGGAGCTCTGCTGGCCTAAAAACTTTTTGAGAAACTGCCTCTGAGCTTCCACACTTGAAACATATGTTGTTTTCAGGAGATTTGGCTTCCTCTGTAGTGAGACCATCAAAGCTGGGTCTGCATCTATGTGACCTGGAGGACATGGTTTCTTATTTTCCAATGAACAAGATGAAGCAGTGCTGAATCCTCTCTTTGTAGGTAAACTGAGGCCACTGTGGACTAAGTGTCTCCCCGTGTGGACTGTGAAGCCATTTGGACCTCTTCCACTTTTTGTGGTGTTTTTGCTGCTGCACTGTGAGTTTGGTATTTGTTTCACGAAATACTAGGAGCTAAACTGGGACACGGTGCTGGAGGGAGTTCTGTCACGTGTGGTGGGTCAGGGTCTGCAACAGAATGCACCAACTAGGCTCCTATCTCTCACAGCTTGCCCCATTGCCCCCTTGTCCATATCAACCTGATTCTTAATTTTCCTCTGAAAACTCTCCATGTAACAAGATGCCTTTACATATAAGGGTCTGGTGGCTGCACCATGTCAGTTACAAGCCATTTGGAATCCAATGGTAGATCCACATGGCCCTACCACGGATGTTTTATCAAACACCTCCCCACCACTGCTCTAGACCCACTACTCAGCAGGCTCCAACTTACTGGCATCTCTGTTCTACACCATTTTCATGAAACTCAGTAAATCAAGGCACTGTCTGGTATACTCATGATCAGCAACAGGACATCCAATGTTTCTCCAGTGCCACCTGGTCATAGGAATTTCAAAAATTTCATGGTATTTATCTAGCCATTTTTCAAGCATGAAGTTGGAGGCACTGTGGGTTTCAGTTCATTCAGCAAACATTAAATGGTGAGGAAGCTCATTTCAATGAAATCTCTGGAGAACTCTCACAGGCATGGCTTCCCAAAGCATGGACAAAAGGTCACATTAGGCCAGGCCCATTGAGGTCTACAATGTGAGGTCCATGTGTGTTTTGACTCTCAACTCTGGCTGCCATTTCTTTAAGAATAAAATCATGTGATATCCTTGCTGAGATTCCCAGGCCTCTGTGGAAATCCACCCGGGGCCTAGGTCTCAGTTTCCAAGAGCGACTTTCAGGCATGGCCTCTTAAAATCCCAACAAAATTCATGGCAATTCTTCTCTGAGTTCAGTTCCAAAACCCAGTCTCTAAGGGGAATCACACCAGAGTTCAAGCCCACGTGGACCCAGTCATTGTTTCCAATGCCACACAAATGACCAAAATTAAAACCAAAACACTCCCACATGGCCCTCATCTTATTCCATATAGTCAGTCATCTTAACCTCTGGATGGAGGTTTCCATGAGGGGCGCAGCCCAAGACAGTGTCCAAAATCATCTCGTTTGCCCCTCATTTGCCTAAAGTCAGGGTAGCCTGGACACCGTTTCTGTGAACCAGGAGTGAACAAATAAGCCTGCCGTTAATACTTCTGTGTTTCTCCAATTTGAGGCCTACTGATTTTAGGTATCGATTCTTTAGGTGATTTAGAGTCATGCGAAAACACAAGCACCTCTGCAGGGCTTTGAAGAACTCATTTGACCCAAAGAATCCCTATTGTCATTTGATGGAGTGCAGGAACCTAACAGAGGAAGGCAAGAGACTTCATCCACAATGAATGATATTTTTTGCCATTTTGGTTTTGGAAGCTCACATGGGATCATTCTTAAGATCCATCAGGTGCTGAGAATCTAAGTCACAGTCACACACAGGCCCAAGAGGCTGATAAAGATACATCCCTTTCCAAAGCAATTAAGCAAAGAGCCACAGGTGAGGCCCATTCATTTCCATTTTAAAACTGTTTTCTTCAGGCTTCACAAAGGGGTGGCCTGAGGCAAAGACCTTCCTGACATTCAGTGCAACACAACAATAAGTAAGCAACTGGCCCAAAGCAGGGTTTCTGCACTGAGACTTTCCTGGTCACACTGATATCTGAGTTTTCTGAGATGCTCGCCATTCTCTTCAGCTATCCAGTACATGGCCATGTCACAGAGCTTGGAGGTGGTACATATTTTGGACACAAATCCATGAGCCTCTTCTGGAGAATGGCCAGATTTCAGGAAGAAAACAACAACTTAGAAAGATAGCAGGTGTTGCACATCGATAAGAAAGCTGCAGTCCATTCATATATTGGGCAGGATAAATTATGGGAAGATTTATACTAGACAGGACACATCCATTAATGCATTCTCTTTTCTAATGTCTACAACAACGGACACAGTGGGATACACAGAAACAGAAACACTCGCCGTGTCAAATGACTTACTAGAAACTGTCCAATCCAAACCAAACAAACCGCCTTTCCTATCTATTCTCAGAACATGAGACAAAACAACAAACCCACAATCACTCCCACAAAGGCACCTCCTTCCCCCAAGTAGGTCTGTGACTATCCAGAGTGTCCTCTGACTGGTGGGCCATACTATGTTCCCCCGAAATGGCCTGTCTTCTCTCAGATCTTGTTTCCTTGACCAACTCTGTGAAGATGTCAGGAAAAAGTGGTTAGCCACTACCTGTTTTCTCAGGAAACTTCCATCTTCAGAGCTCTCCTGGCATTTGGCCATCCTCACACCATTAGGTACCAAGAAAACTGACTCTGTCCTTGGTAAATCCAAACAAGTGAGCCCACTGGGACTGGGACTGGGACTGCCTCTGGGTGCCTGGCTTCTTGGATACCAAGTTCAGAGAGTTCCATCACCAATGAAATGAGGTATGTCACATTCTTTGGAACTGAATGAGGTCACTGCCTTGGCAACCACTTTGTCCTAACAGTTGCTTCCAAGTGTAACATAAGATGGAGGTTGCCCCTACTTCCTGTGACACATTCATAAGGTAGAATGTATATCAACCATTGGCACCCGGGAACAGCCTTCCACTCAGGCCTGGTGTGGTCCATCTTCTCTACAAGAAGAAGAGAGAGATTCAGATTCAGACACATCCCTTCATCCTGACCAGGTTGTTTGGCATGAAAGATGACTTTTGCTCTCTCAGGTGCTTCATTCTTGCCTTCAACTTCTCCAGGTATCATTTGTGCATGGACATTTGAGGTTCTCATCAGGTGGAAGGTCCCCAACTTTCCTGTATTGTAAGAACCACTCTGTCCCTGCTCTTCTGTAAAATGATTGAGGGAACAGTGTATACTTGGGATTAAAATCAGGTTTGATTTGGGTTACGAGTGATTCTGTGTGATGAATAATGGTATTGGGAACCTGCAATATTTACAAGAATATAGAGGTGAAATGTAAGTAGGAAAACAGAAATCTAGGTATGATTTGAAGCCCAGAAGGGTTTTGCCCTTGATTGGGATACTTAGCTTTGAATTATGTTCTGCAAAGATGCCTCAGATAATTCGATATACAATGGCATAGGACCTTGTACATTGGATGATTGAATTTAGAAGAGAACATCCAGTCAAAAAGGGATATTCAGTAGGATTAGGAAGATAGTCGGTAGGTTTAGGAAGAAGAGTGAGTATAGGATTTGGACCAAAAGTTCTTTAGCAATAGACTTTCGGTTGTAGAGTGAATGTAAATGTCAGCACATATGAAGAGTCAGTCACTATGTTGAACTGGGGAAAATATGTAGAAAAGCAGATATCAATAGAAACATTACGAAATCAGGCAAAGTATAAAGTGAGTGATAGAATTAGACATTTTCAACAGGGTTGAGTTTGAATATATAAATTAGGAAAAAAACAAATATGTAGTCACCAATAGGATTGACAATTGACAGCATTAGGCAACCTGGACATGGATGTTTTTAGAAATCCATGTTCAATTTCCATTTAGGCTTTGGTACAATCATAAGTGTGACCTTTCCATTTTTTGTCCAGAATATTACTGTGATAATGAGGTGACATGAGTATTTCTTTCACCATTTCTGGGAGCAATATATTGAAGATGTAAAATGAGAATCGGGGGTACAAAGAGGTGTACCCTGTTTCTAGGAACATAGAGAAAAAGCATGAATAGACCATACTGTGAATATATAATATAACTTTTTTGAACTTTAAATAATGAATTAACTGATATCTGAAAAATTAAAGGAAATCATATATTGATATACAATCATTCATTCCAACCAGGTATATATCTAATGAAATATTAGTGTTTTGGTTTATTATGAAGAGTGTGTGAGTTTTGCTTCAAAATGATTATGTAAATTCAAAATAATGTGTTTGGAAAGAAGTCTCATGAAAAGACCAGTCAAGAAACCCTGACAATTCATGTGTTCTGAAGCAAGATGATTAAAGTTGAAACAAATGCTAATTAATTTGTGAACTTGTGGATGAAATGTATATCCTGTGATATGCAAAAACTGAAGAAACAATAATGTACCAGTGTTGAATACAAATGAATGACAAATTACATATCATGTCCCATAGGATTCTACTTGCATTGATGTTAGACTGGGTCAGTTACTGTAGAATAATTAGGATTTGTATGCACCATTCACTGAAGTTAGTTTTCAGTACTAGGAAACAAATATGTATTTCAGGTGGATGAATATTTCTGATTATAATCTTGTGAAAAGTTGAATATAAATCCACATACATGAACATGAATGAATTTAGAATGTGTATATTAGACACATATATTTCATATTTTGAAAAATTTGGAGAGTATATCTATATATATATCTATATATATATATATATATATATATATATATATATATATATATATACACACACACACACACACACACACACAACACTCACAGACATTAAAAAGTACCAATATAAATGCCAATCGAAATTCATCAGTAAATATGTATCATCCACAAATGCAAAAATATTTATTTTACTGAACATGAGTTAATGTATAATGTTGTTCTACTAGGACTCTCTCCTATAGGTTGAATTTTCATTTCCAACAGCATTTAGGAGGAGTGAACTCTTCTCACAATTTGTATCTGCCAAGACAGCCAACTCACAAAAATGTGATACCTGGTAGGATTCTATATATGCATATAAATATACATGTGTGAATAGGCTACAGAAAAGCGAAACAAGAATTCACATATTTGTTAAGTTTAAAAACACATGGAGAATATTTCAATTAAAATTTGACTAGATTTATAACTCCTACCTTATATAATGCAAATGTCAAGTCCAACTATACAACATGTCTCTGGAGAACCTTTGGATGTCCTGTTGTTTATCATGAGTATACTAGACAGTGCCTTGATTGACTGTGTTTCATGAAAATGATCTAGAACAGACATGCCAGTAAGTTGGTGCCTGCTGAGTAGTGTGCCTAGAGCAGTGGTGTGTATGTGTGTCATAATACATCTCTGATGTGGCCATATGGATTTGCCATTGGCTTCCAAATGGCTTGTGACAGACATGGTGAGGCCAGCAGACACTAATATGTAAGGGCGTCTTGTTATATGGAGAGGTTTCATGGCAATATTAAGAATCAGGTTGCAATAGACAAGGGAAAAAGCTCTGTGGGATAGAAGCCTTGTTGGTGCATTCTCCTGCAGACCCTGACCCATCACATGTGGCAGAACTCCATCCAGCACTGTGTCCCTTTTGAACTCCTTGTATTTCGTGAAGCAAATACCAAACTCCCAATGCAGGAGAAAGAAAAACCATGAAAAAGTGGAGGATGACCAAATGGCTTCACAGCCCAGATGGGGAGAGACTTAGCACGCACTGGTCACATTTTACTTAAAAGAGAGAATTCACCACTGCTGCCTCATGTTCATTAGAAAATAAGAAACCATGTCCTCCAGGTCACATAGAATCAGACCCAGCTTTGATGGTCTCACGACAAAGGAAGCTAAAGCTCCTGAAAACAACATATATTTCAAGTGCCCAACCTCAGAGGCAGTTTATCAAGAAGTCCTTTAGGCCAGCAGAGCTCCATGTTTGTGGAGTTTTTAACCTGTCCCTTACTTATGGAAACTTCTCTACCACATCCAAGGTTGTGAACTCATGAGCATTTTCCATTCCAGTTATATATTCACAGATTTTATAACTCTTCTCCACTAATTGTGTCTTACTTGGGGCGAAGGTAATGTCAAGGCATTGTTCTGGATGAGAGAGGAAAAATATTTTGTGTAGCACATATTTGATAGACATTGGATTCTTTTTCCTATTTTCCATTCAAAATACTGAATCCCTGACACTAACACATACCCTACTAGACTCTGACTACTAATCCTAATATGATGGAGAAAAATAACCCAAATAGAACAGAAATACAAGCAGGTCAGAGGAGGCATGGTGTATTTTTGAACTTTTCTTTTGCATAATAAATGGTAGGTGTTATAAATCTAGTGAATTTTTATTTGGAATAGTTTTTCATGTGTTTTTAAAATTAACAAATATGTGAATCCCTGCCTCCCTTTCTCTGTAGCCTATACAGCACATGTATTTTTATATGTACATATAGAATCCTCCCTGGTATCACACGTACATTTTTGTGAGGTTGCTGACTCGGCAGATATTAATTGTGTGAAGAGACTACCCCTCTTAAACGCTGTTGGAACTAAAAATTCAACCTATGGGTGAGCTTCCTAGTACAACAACATTATACATAATTCCATGTTCAGTAAAGTATATATTTTTGCATCAGTAGATGTTATATATTTCATTATAAATTTCATTTGGCATATATTGCTACTTTTTTATGTTTCTCTGTGTGTTTTTTTGGTATATATATATATATATATATATATATATATATATATATTCTCCTAATTTGTCAAAACATGAAATATATGTGTCTTATATACACTCTCTACATTCATACATTCATTCATGTTCATGCATGAGGAAATATAATCAACTTTTCTCAAGATTATTATTGGAAATATTCATTCACCTGAAATACATATTTGTTTCCTTGTACTGACAACTCACTTCTGTGAATGGTGCATACAAATCCTAATAATTCTACAGTATCTGACCCAGTTTAACATCAATGCAAGTAGATTCCTATGGGACATGATGTGTATTTTGACGTTCATTTATATTCAACACTGCTACATTAATATTTCTGCAGTTTTTGCACATCATAGGATATATATTTCATCCACAAGTTCACAACTTTATAGGTATTTTTTCACTTTTAATCATTTCCTGCTTCAGAACACATGTATTCCTCCCGGTTTCTTGACTGGTCTTTTCATGAGACTTCTCTGCAAACACATTTTTTTTAATTTCATAATCAGTTTTGAAGCAAAACTCACACACTTTTCATGATAAACCATAAATCTAATATCACCATTAGAAGCATAACTGTTTGGAATGAATGATTGTATATCAATATTAGGTTTCCTGTATATTTTCAGAAATCAATTCAATCCATTATTTAAAGTTCGAACCAGTTATATTATTTATTTACAGTATGGTCTATTCATGCATTATCTCTATATTCATAGGCACAAGGTACACCTATTTGTACCCCCAATTAATTTATACGTCTTCAAAATATTGCTTTCCTACATATTTTACCCAGTTCATCATTGTGACTGACTCTTCACATGTGCTGACATTTACATTCACTCTCTACCTGAAACCCTATTGCTAAAGAACTTTTGGTCCAAATCTTATACTCACTCTTTTATCTAAACCTACCAACTATTTTCCTAATCCTACCGAATATCCCTTTTTGACTGGATGTTCTCTTCCACATTCAATCATCCAAATTAGAAGGTCCTATGCCATAGTATATTGATTTAACTGAGACAACTGTGCAGGACATAAATCAATGCTAAGTATCCCAATCAAGGGCCCAATGCCCTTCTGGGCTTCAAAACTTACCTAGATTTCTCTTTTCATACTTATATTTCACCTATATATTCTTATAAATATCGCAGGTTCCTAATACAAATATTCATTCCAGAGAATGATTCCTAACCCAAATTGAACATGTTATTAACCCTAACCATACACTTTTCCCTCAATCTAATTTTACAGAAGAGCAGGGACAGAGTTGGTCTTACAATACAGGAATATAGGCGATCTTCCAGCTGCTGAAAACCTAAAAGGTCCATGCTGAAATAATCCTTGGAGAAGATGTAGGCAGCTATGAAGGACATGAGAGAGCAAAAGTCATCTTCCATGGCAAACAACCTGGTCAGGTTGATGGGATGTGTCTGAATTAGCCTCTCTCTTCCTAATGTAGAGAAGATGGACCAAACCATGCCTGTGTGGAGAGCTGTTCCCCGGTGCCTATGGTTGATATACCATTCTAACATATGAATGAGTCACAGCAAGTAGAGGCAGCCTCCATCTTTTGGGAACCATGTAAGCAACTGTTAAAACAAAGTGGTTTCCAAGGCAGTGACTTCATTCAGATCTTGAAGAAAGTGACATCACCTTACAGTTTTGGTAATGAAAGTCTGTGATCTTGGGATCCAGGAAACCAGGCACACAGAGTCAAACCCACTCCATGTCCCAGTGGGCTAACTTGTTTGGATTTAACAAGACAGAGTCACTCTTTCTTTGTACCTACTGATGTGAGGACAGCCAAATGCCTGGAAACTATGAAGACTGGCCTTTCCAGAGAAAGCAGGTAGTTTCTCACCATGGGCTCCTGACAACTTCACAGAGTTGGCCAAAGAGACCAGATTGGAGACAGGACACGCCATTTTGGGGGAACTTAGTATGGCCCACAAGTCAGAGGACACTCCGGATAGTCACAGACCTACTTGGGGAAAGGAGGTGACTTTTTGGGTGCGAGTGTGAGTTTGTGGTTTTGTCTCATGTTCTGAGAATAGTTAGGAAAGCTGGTTTGTTTGTTTTGGAGTGGACTGTGTCTAGTAAGTCCTTTGACAAGGTGAGTGTTTCTGTGTCTATATATCATACTGTGTGCGTGATTGTAGACATTAGAAAAGAGAATGCATCAATGGATGTGTCCTGTCTACGAGAAAGCTTCAAAGCATTCATCCTGTGCAATTTATGAATGGACTGCAGGTTGCCGTATGGATGGGCAACTCCTGCCATCTTTCTAAATTCCTGTTTTCTTCCTGAATTCTGGACACACTCCAGAATACGCTCATGATTTTGTGTCCAAGATATGTACCACCTCCATCTCTGTGACATGGCCATGTACTGGATAGCTGATGGGAATGGCGAGTATCTCAGAAAACTCAGATATCAGTATGCCCAAGAAAGTCTCAGTGGAGAAACCCTGCTTTGGGCCTTTTGCTTACCTATTCTGTTGCCCTGAATGTCAGGAAGGTCTTTGCCTCAGGCCGCACTTTGTGAAGCCTGCAGAAAATAGTTTTCAAATGGAAAAGAATGGACATTACCTGTGCCTCTTTGCTTAATTGCTTTGGAAATGGATGTTTCTGAATCAGCCTCTCAGCCCTATGTGAGGCTGTGGCTTAGATTCACAGCACATGATGGGTCTAAAGAAAAATCCCATGTGTGCATCCCAAACCAAAATGGACAAAAGAGCTGTCAGAGTGGTTCTTACAATACAGGAAAGTTGGGGACCTTCCACCTGATGAGAACCTCAAATGTCCATGCACAAATGATACCTGGAGAAGTTGTAGGCAGGTATGAAGCACCTGAGAGAGCAAAAGTCATCTTCCATGGCAAACAACCTGGTCAGGATGAAGGGATGTGTCTGAATCTGCCTCTCTCTCTTCTTATTGTAGAGAAGATGGACCAAACCAGGCCTGAGTGGAGAGCTGTTCCCGGGTGCCAATGGTTGATATACATTCTACCTTATGAAAGTGTCACAGGAAGTAGGGGCAACCTCCATCTTATGTTACCCTTGGAAGCAACTGTTAGGACAAAGTGGTTGCCAAGGCAGTGACCTCATTCAGTTCCAAAGAATGTGACATACCTCATTTCCTTGGTGATGGAACTCTCTGAACTTGGTATCCAAGAAGCCAGGCACCCAGAGGCAGTCCCAGTCCCAGTCCCAGTGGGCTCACTTGTTTGGATTTACCAAGGACAGAGTCAGTTTTCTTGGTACCTAATGATGTGAGGATGGCCAAATGCCAGGAGAGCTCTGAAGATGGACCTTTCCTGAGAAAACAGGTAGTGGCTAACCACTTTTTCCTGACATCTTCACAGAGTTGGTCAAGGAAAGAAGGTCTGAGAGAAGACAGGCCATTTCGGGGGAACATAGTATGGCCCACCAGTCAGAGGACACTCCGGATAGTCACAGACCTACTTGGGGGAAGGAGGTGCCTTTGTGGGAGTGGGTGTGGGTTTGTTGTTTTGTCTCATGTTCTGAGAATAGATAGGAAAGGCGGTTTGTTTGGTTTGGAGTGGACAGTTTCTAGAAAGTCATTTGACACGGCGAGTGTTTCTGTTTCTGTGTATCCCACTGTGTCTGTTGTTGTAGACATTAGAAAAGAGAATGCATTAATGGATGTGTCAAGTCTAGTATAAATCTTCCCATAATTCATCCTGCCCAATATATGAATGGACTGCAGCTTGTCTTATCGATGTGCAACACCTGCTATCTTTCTAAGTTGTTGTTTTCTTCCTGAATTCTGGCCACTCTCCAGAATAGGCTCATGGATTTGTGTCCAAAATATGTACCACCGCCAAGCTCTGTGACATGGCCATGTACTGGATAGCTGAAGAGAATGGCGAGCATCTCAGAAAACTCAGATTTCTGTGGGACCAGAGAAATCTCAGTGCAGAAACCCTGCTTTGGGCCTTTTGCTTACTTATTGTTGTGTTACACTGAATGTCAGGAAGGTCTTTGCATGAGGCCACCCCTTTGTGAAGCCTGAAGAAAACAGTTTTCAAATGGAAATGAATGGGCCTCACCTGTGGCTCTTTGCTTAATTGCTTTGGAAAGAGATGTGTCTTTATCAGCCTTTGGACCTGTGTGTGGCTGTGACTTAAATTCTCAGCACCTGATGGATCTTAAGAATGATCCCATGTGAGCTTCCAAAACCAAAATGGCAAAAAATATCATTCTTTGTGGATGAAGTCTCTTGCCTTCCTCTGTTAGGTTCCTGCACTCCATCAAATCAGAATAGGGATTCTTTGGGTCAAATGAGTTCTTCGAAGCCCTGCAGAGGTTCTTGTGTTTTCGCATGACTCTAAATCACCTAAAGAATTGATACCTAAAATCAGTAGGCCTGAAATTGGAGAAACAAAGAAGTATTAAAGGCAGGCTTATTTGTTCACTCCTGGTTCACAGAAACGGTGTCCAGGCTACCCTGACTTTAGGCAAATGAGGGGCAAACGAGCTGATTTTGGACAATGTCTTGGGCTGCGCCCCTCATGGAAATCTCCAGCCAGAGGTTAAGATGATTGACTATATGGAATAAGATGAGGGCCATGTGGGAGTGTTTTGGTTTTGATTTTGGTCATTTGTGTGGCATTGGAAAAAATGACCGGGTACACGTGGGGTTGAACTCTGGTGTGATTCCTATTAGAGACTGGGTTTTGGAAATGAACTCAGAGAAGCATTGCCATGAATTTTGTTGGGATTTTAAGATGCCACCCATGAAAGTCGCTCTTGGAAACTGAGACCTAGGCCCCGGGTGGATTTCAACAGAGGACTGGAAATCTCAGCAGGATATCACATGATTTTATTCTTAAAGAAATGGCAGCCATAGATGAGAGTCAAAACACACATGGAACTCACATTGTAGACCTCAATGGGCCTGGCCTAATGTGACCGTTTGTCCACTCTTTGGGAAGCCGTGCCTGTGAGAGTTCTCCAGAGATTTCATTGAAATGAGCTTCCTCACCATTTAATGTTTGCTGAATGAACTGAAATCCACAGTGCCTCCAACTTCATGCTTGAAAAATGACTAGATAAATACCATGAAATTTTTGAAATTCCTATGACCAGGTGGCACTGGAGAAACATTGGATGTCCTGTTGCTGATCATGATTATACCATACAGTGCCTTGACTTACTGAGTTTCATGAAAATGGTGTAGAACAGAGATGCCAGTAAGTTGGAGCCTGCTGAGTAGTGGGTCTAGAGCATTGGTGGGGAGGTGTTTGATAAAACATCCGTGGTAGGGCCATGTGGATATACCATTGGATTCCAAATGGCTTGTTACTGACATGGTGCAGCCAGCAGACCCTTATATGTAAAGGCATATTGTTATATGGAGAGTTTTCAGAGGAAAATTAAGAATCAGGTTGATATGGACAAGGGGGCAATGGGGCAAGCTGTGAGAGATAGGAGCCTAGTTGGTGCATTGTCTTGCAGACCCTGACCCACAACACGTGACAGAACTCCCTCCAGCACTGTGTCCCAGTTTAGCTCCTAGTATTTCGTGAAACAAATACCAAACTCACAGTGCAGCAGCAAAAACACCACAAAAAGTGGAAGAGGACCAAATGGCTTCACAGTCCACACGGGGAGACACATAGTCCCCAGTGGCCTCAGTTTACCTACAAAGAGAGGATTCAGCACTGCTTCATCTAGTTCATTGGAAATAAGAAACCATGTCCTCCAGGTGACATAGATGCAGACCCAGCTTTGATGGTCTCACTACAAAGGAAGCCAAATCTTCTGAAAACAACATATTTCAAGTGCAAAACTCAGTGGCAGTTTCTCAAAAAGTTTTTAGGCCAGCAGAGCTCCATGTTTGTGGAGTGTTTACCCTGTCCCTTAGTTTTGGAAACTGCTCTACCACCTCCAAGGTTGTGAACTCCTGAGCATTTTCCATTCCAGATATGTATTCACTGATTTTGTAACTCTTCTCCTCTAATTGTGTCTTACTTGGGGTGAAGGTAATGTCAAGGCATTCTTCTGGATGAGAGCGGGAGGATATTTGTGCAGCATATATTTACATACACATTGGATTCATTTTCCAATTTTCCATTCGAAATACTGAATCCCTGACACTAACCCATACCTAGTAGACTCAGACTATTCATCCTAATATAATGGAGAAAATTAACCCAACACAATAGAAATACAAGCACTTCAGAGGAGACATGTTGTATTGTTGGACTTGACATTTGCATTATATAAGGTAGGAGTTATTAATCTAGTCAAATTTTAATTGAAATATTCTCCATGTGTTTTTAAACTTAACAAATATGTGAATTCTTGTTTCCCTTTTCTCTAGCCTATTCACACATGTATATTTATATGCATATATAGAATCCTACCAGGTATCACACGTACATTTTTGTGAGGTGGCTGTCTTGGCAGATACAAATTGTGAGAAGAGTTCACTCCTCCTAAATGCTGTTGGAAATGAAAATTCAACCTATAGGAGAGCGTCCTAGTAGAACAACATTATACATTAACTCATGTTCAGTAAAATAAATATTTTTGCATTTGTGGATGATATATATTTACTGATGAATTCGATTGGCATTTATATTGGTACTTTTTAATGTCTGTGAGTGTTGTGTGTGTGTGTTTGTGTGTGTGTGTGTGTATATATATATAGATATAGATATAGATATAGATATAGATATAGATATAGATATACTCTCCAAATTTTTCAAAATATGAAATATATGTGTCTAATATACAGTCTCTAAATTCATTCATGTTCATGTATGTGGATTTATAATCAACTTTTCACAAGATTATAATCAGAAATATTCATCCACCTGAAATACATATTTGTTTCCTAGAACTGAAAACTAACTTCAGTGAATGGTGCATACAAATCCTAATTATTCTACAGTAACTGACCCAGTCTAACATCAATGCAAGTAGACTCCTATGGGACATGATATGTAATTTGTCATTCATTTGTATTCGACACTGGTACATTATTATTTCTTCAGTTTTTGAACATCATAAGATATACGTTTGCCAAGGCAGTGACCTCATTCAGTTCCAAAGAATGTGACATACCTCATTTCCTTGGTGATGGAACTCTCTGAATTTTGTATCCAAGGAGCCAGGCACCCAGAGGCAGTCCCAGTCCCAGTCCCAGTGGGCTCACTTGTTTGGATTTACCAAAGATAGAGTCAGTCA
Source organism: Callospermophilus lateralis (assembly GCF_048772815.1). Taxonomy (NCBI): domain Eukaryota; kingdom Metazoa; phylum Chordata; class Mammalia; order Rodentia; family Sciuridae; genus Callospermophilus; species Callospermophilus lateralis. Next base: position 659,753 of record NW_027515494.1, read on the forward strand.
TTCTTGGTACCTACTGAAGTGAGGATTACCAAATGCCTGGAGAGCTCTGAAGAGGGAGCTTTCCTGAGAAAGCAGGTAGTGGCTCTCCACTTTTTCCTTACAATTTTACAGAGTTGGCCAAGGAAAACAGATCTGAGAGAGGACAGGCCATTTCGGAAAAACAGAGTATGGCCACCAGTCAGAGGACACTCTGGTTAGTCATACACCTATGGGGAAAGAGGTGCCTTTTTGGGAGTGGGTGTGGGTTTGTGGTTTGTCTCATGTTCTGAAAATAGGTAGGAATGGCGGTTTGTTTGTTTTGGAGTGAACTGTTTCCGGTAAGTCATTTGAAGAGGTGAGTGTTTCCATGTCTGTGTATCCCACTGTGCCTGTGGTAGTAGACATGAGAAAAGAGAATGCAGCAATGGATGTGTCATGTCTAGTATAAAGCTTCCCAGCATTCATCCTGCCCAATTTATGAATGGAGTGTGGCTTGCCTTATGCACGGGCAACACCTAATACCTTCCTAAGTCCCTGTTTTCTTCCTGAATTCTGGCCACTCTCTAGAATAGGCTCATGGTTATGTGTCCAAGATATGTACCAAATCCAAGGTCTTTGACATGGCCATGTACTGGATACCTGAATGGAATGGCCCGCATCTCAGAAAACTCAGATATCAGTGTGACCAGGAAAGTCTCAGTGGAGATACCCTGCTTTGGGACTTTTGCTTACCTATTGTTCTGTTGCCCTGAATATCAGGAAGGTCTTTGTCTCATGCAACCCCTTTGTTAAGCCTGAAGAAAACAGTTTTCAAATGGAAATGAATGTGCATCACCTCTGGCTCTTTGCTTAATTTCATTGGAAAAGGATGTGTCTGATTCAGGCCCTTTGCCCTGTTTTATTCTGTGACTTAGATTCTCAGCACCTGATGCATGTAAAGAATGATCCCATATGTGCATCTAAACCAAAATGGAAAAACGTTCAATCAATGTGCATGAATTATATTGCCTTCCTTTGTTAGGTTTCTGAAATCCATCATGTCAGAATAGGGATCCTTTGGGTGAAATGAGTTCTTCAAATCTCTGCAGAGGTGCTTGGCTTTTCTCATGACTCCAATTCACAAAAAGAATCTAGACCCCACAGTCAGAGAGCCTCAATTTGGAGAAGCGAAGCAGTATTAAGGGCAGGCCTATTTGATCACTCCTGGTTCACAGGAAGGGTGTCCAAGCCACCCTGTCATTCGGCAAATGAGGGGCAAGGGAGCTTATTTTGGACACTGTCTTGGGATGTGCCTCTCATGAAAACCTCCATCCAGATGTTATGATGAGTATCTTTATGGTAGAAGATGAGGGCCATGTAGGAGTGTTTTGGTTATAATTGTGGTCATTTTTGTGGCAGTTGGAAGAGATGACTGGGTCCACCTGGGCATGAATTCTGCTGTGATAACCCTTAGAGACTGAGTTCTGGAACTGACCTCAGACAAGTATTGACATGAATTGTGTTGGGATTTTAGGAGGCCAGGAATGAGAGTTGCCATTGGAACCTGGGATCAAGGCCCAGAGTGGCTTTCCACAGAACACTGGGAATCACAGCCAGGATATTACATGATTTTATTCTGAAAGACTTGGCAGGCATAATTGAGATTCAAAACACACTTGGACCTCGCTTTGTAGACCTCAATGGGCCTGGCTTCATGTGACTTTTTGGCCACTCTTTGGGTAGACTTGCCTGTGAGAGTGCTCCAGAGATTTCCCTGAAATTAGCTTCCTCACCATTTAATGGTTCCTGAATGAATTGAAACCAACATTGCCTCCAAATGCATCTGTGAAAAAATGCTAGATAATTACCATGAAATTTTAGAAATTCCGATGACCAGCTGGCACTGGAGGACCTTTGATGTCCTGTTGATGATCATGAGTATACCAGACAGGGCCTTGATTGACTGGGTTTCATGAAAATGGTGTAGAACAGAGATGCCAGTAAGTTGGGGCCTGGTAAGTAGTGGGCCTAGAGCTGTGTTATGCAAATGTGTGATAAAACATCTGTGGTGGGGCCATGTGGATCTTCCATTGGCTTCCAAATGGCTGTGACTGACATGGTGCAACCATCACACCCATATATGTAAAGGCATATTTTTATATGGAGAGGTTTCAGAGCAATGTTCAGTATCATGTTGCTATTGTCAAGGGGGCAAGCTACTTGAGATAGAACCCTGGTTGGTGCATTCTCCTGGAGACCCTGCCAACCACACCTGACGGAACTCCCTTCAGCACTGTGTCCCATTTGAACTCGTTGTATTTCATGAAGCAAATACCAAACTCCCAGTGCAGCAGCAAGAAACACCACGAAAATTGGAGGATGACCATTGGTTTCACAGTCCACACGGGAAGACACTTAGCCCTCAGTGGCCAAAGTTTACCTACAAAAAGAGAATTCATCACTGCTGCCTCATTTTTATTTGAAAATAAGTAACCATTTCCTCCAGGTCACATAGATGCAGATCCAGCTTTGATGGTTTCACTACAAATAAAGCTAAAGCTCCTGACAACAACATATATTTCAAGTGCCCAACCTCAGAGGCAGATTCTCAAAAAGTCTTTTGGCCAGCAGAGCTCCATGTTTGTGGAGTGTTTACCCTGTCTCTTACTTTTGGAAACTCCTCTACCACCTCCAAAGATGTGAAATCTGGAGCATTTTCCATTCTAGATATGTATTCACAGATTTTCTAACTCTTCTCCTCTAATTGTGTCTTACTTGGGGCGAAGGTAATGTCAAGGCATTGTTCTGGAGGAGAGTGGGAAGATTTTTCCGTAGCATATATTTGCATACACATTGGATTCAGTGTCCTATTTTCAATTCAAAATACTGAATACCTGACTCTAACCCATACCCTACCAGACTCTGACTACTAATCCTAATATGATGGAGAAAAATAACCCATAAAGAATAGAAATACAAGCAGTTCAGAGTAGGCATGGTGTATAGATGGACTTGCCTTTTGCATGATACAGAGTTGGAGTTATAAATCTAGTCAATTGTTTGTTGAAATAGTTTTCCTTGTATTTTTAAGGTTAACAAATATGTGAATTCCTGTCTCCCTTTCTCTGTATTCTTATATGCACATATAGATTCCTATCTGGTACCACACGTACATTCTTGTGAGGTGGCTGACTTGGCAGATACAAATTGTTAGAAGAGATCACTCCTACTAAACCCTGTTGGAACTGAATATTCAACCTATGGGTGAGCTTGCTAGTTGAACAGCATTATACATAAATCCATGTTCAGTAAAATGAATATTTTTAGATCTGTGGATGGTATATATTTTATAATGAATTTTGATTGACATATATATTGCTACTTTTTTGTCTGTGTGTGTGTTTTATGTATATGTATATATATGTGTGTATATATATATATATATATATATATATATATATATATATACACTCTCCAGATTTTTCAAAATATGAAATATATGTGTCTTATATTCACTCCCTAAATTCATTCATGTTCATGTATGTGGATTTATAATCAACTATTCACAAGATTATTCTCAGAAATATTCATCCACCTGAAATTTGCCCAATGCTCTCAAATGTCAATCCTATTTGTGACTACATATTTGTTTCTTCCTAAGATTATATATTTAAACTCAACCCTGTTCAAAATGTCTAATCCTATCACACACTTTATACTTTGCCTGATTTTGTAATGTCTCTATTGATATATGCTTTCCTACATATTTTCCCCACTTCATCATTGTGACTGACTCTTCACTTGTGCTGACATTTACATTCACTCTCTAATCGAAATCCTATTCTGTACAGGGAGCAGGCTTGAGATGAGAGGCATGGATCCAGGAAGTGATTCTGTTTACGTTTACCACTGTAGGTGTTATAATAGCACCTGGTATGGTCCTTTTCAGCGGGGTACCAGGGATGACACCTGATATCATCTTACATAGATGAAATCTCTTACTTGATATGGATGTGGAATCCCCTGGTTCCCAGTTGGGTAGGCAGTGGCCAGCTGTTTTCACAGGTATTACTGAGTTCTTTCAAGATCTTTAAGTCTGTCAAGCAAGGGGGTGTGGAAAGGATCTTTAGGTCTTACAGTTGGGCTTAGGTCCCCTACTGGAGGAGGGCCACCATAAAGAATTTCACATGTGGTAAGGTTACTCAAAGAAACAAAGGGATTTTTTCTTGCATGAAACATTGCATAAGGCAGGAGCATAGTCCAATCTTATGCTGGTCTCTAAGCTTAATTTCGTTAAGGTCTCTTTAATGGTTCTATTCATTCTTTCTACTTGTCTTGAACTCTGTGGTCTATAAGCACAATTTAACTTCCAATTAATCCCCAGGTTCCTGGCTAACCCCTGACTTACCTGGGTCATGAACATCGGTCCATTGTCAGATCCTATTACAGGCTTAGCTTCCTCCAATGGTAGAGAGGCTTAGTCAGCAGCAGCGGAATCACTTAGAGTGTGTTGTGTGTTAGGGGGCGAGGGCAGGGGATAAGGAGGGGGAGAAGAGTCCAGTAGAGTCAAATCTGTGACTCAGGGAGAACAGAGGGTGGAGGAGGAGGAGGTTGAGAGGGATGGAGAGATCATGGGTGAAGGAGTAGGAGCAGAGGTAGGGGCAAGGAAAGGCTTCACCCATGGAGGAGGAGATTTGCAGAGGTCCTGCCAAGTTAAGATATATGGCTGTTGATCCGGATGGCTATGTGGCGCTGGCTGAAAGACAATACCTCTGACTTTTTAAATTAGTGGGAAGTAGAAAGATCCTTCTAGGGGCCATCCGACTCCAAAGATGGGCCATTCTGAGGCACAGAGATTCTGCCAGGTCCAGCGTTTTACTAAAAAAAGAAAGATTCTGAGCCCTTAAGCGGACTTTGGTCCAGTGATCAAGGGTCAGGGACAGAGGCATTGACGTGCTCTGTTCCATAATGAAAGTTCCACAAACAGTAAAAGCAATGACACACGACACAGATAAGACAAGACCATAAAGACAGGCAATGAACGTCCAACACTGAGACAAGGAATGAGTAGCCGGCAAAACCCAATGGTATGGCAATAACGAATCTAAAAGAAAATATCACTGAGTCGAGAAGACTATTGTTCCTTGATTTCCCGAGTTCTCTGCGGGGTCCTCCAGAGAGGTGCCCTTTGTCTCTGTGACATGTCTCTCCGCCACCATCGGAGAGAGCCCAGGCTCTTCATCGCCAGCAATTTTGCCATGCCCTAACAAGAAACCTGAAACCGGAAAGAGGCGCCTTACTTGCTCCGAGAGGAGCCCGTTGGGGTCTCTCGTCCGCCACTGCTGGAACTCGGTGGAACCTCAATATGTAAATGTCTGGCGAGTGTCAGAGGAAGATACTACCAAGAGACTGTCTCATGCAACAGCAAAGGGTTTATTTGTGGTCCAGCATGCTGGAGCTCAGAGCTAAATTAAGTAGAGCAGAGACCTCTGAGAACAGCTTAAGCAGAGCTTATATACTTTCCTTGGAGAGGGAAGAGAGGGAAGTTCAGTGATGGGTAAGGGCGAGTGGGCGGTTTGCATGACACCGAGTGAGGGAGTACATTCTGCAGTTCGGCTGTTGGGAACAGTACATTCTAGAACAAGATTAGCAAACATTTCTCAAGATTTCAACAGTGTTTTGTTAAGCATACAGAAAAACAGGAAGTGACAAGTACCTATTTTATTAATTTTATTAACCTTTCACTACCGACTATGACTTTTTGACTTGATGTTCCTTCTACATTAATTCATGCAACGTACAAGGTGCTATGCCATTGTATATCGATTTATCTGAGACAACTCTGCAGAACGTAATTCAACACCACGTATCCCTATCAAGGGCCCAATGCGCTTCTGGGATTCAAATCAGACTTAGATTTCTTTTTTCATACATATATATTCACCTATATATTCTTCTACACATAGCAAGTTCCCAATACGATCATTCATCCAGCAAAATGATTTCTAACCCAAATCGAGCATGTTTTTAACCATAACCGGACACTGTTCCCTCAATCTAACTTTACAGAAGAGCAGGGAAGGAGTTGATATTACAATACAGAAATGTAGAAAAACTTCCACCTGCTGAGAACCTCAAAGGTCCGTGCAGAAATGATCCCTGGAGAAGATGTAGGAAGCAATAAAGGACCTGAGTGACCAAAAGTCATCTTCCATGGCAAACAACCTGGTCAGGATAAAAGGTTGTGTCTGAATCAGTTTTTTTTTAATGTAGAGATCATGGACCAAACCAGGCCTGTGTGGAGATCTATTCCTGGGTGCCTTTGGTTGATATACCATTCTAACTTGTGAAAATGTCACAGGAAGTAGGGGAAGCCTCAATCTCTTGGGACCCTTGGAAGCAACAGTTAGGACAAAGTGGCTGCCAAGACAGTGCCCTCATTCAGTTCAGGAAGGAAGTGACCTCACCTCACTTTCTTGGTGATGGAACTCTCTGAACGTGGGATCCAGGAAGCCAGGCACACAGAGCCAGTCCCAGTCCCAGTCCCAGTGGTCACACTTGTTTGGATTTACCAAGGACAGGGTCAGTATTTTTTGGTACCTACAGATGTGAGGAAGGCCAAATGCCAGGAAAGCTCGGATGCAGGGCTTTTCATGAGAAAGCAGGTAGTAGCTCACCGTTGGCTCCTAAGAAGTTCACAGAGTTGGCCAAGGAGACAAGATCTGAGACAGGAAAGGCCATTTTGGGGGAACATATTATGGCCCACAAGTCAGAGGACACTCCGGATAGTCACAGACCTACTTAGGGGAAGGAGGTGCCTTTGTGGGTGTGGTTGTGGGTTTGTGGTTTTGTCTCATTTTCTGAGAATAGGTAGGACAGTCGGTTTGTTTCATTTGAAGTGGACTGTTTCTAGTAAGTCTTTTCACAGGGCGAGTGTTTCTATGTCTGTGTATTCCACTGTTTCCGTGGTTGTAGACATTAGAAAAGAGAATCCATCAATGGATGTGTCGTGTCTAGTAGAAATCTTCTCAGCATTCATATTGCCCCGTTTATGAATGGACTGTAGCTTGCCTTATCGATGAGCAACACCTGCTACCTTCCTAAGTTTCTATTTTCGTCCTGAATTCCAGCCAATCTCAAGAATAGGCCCATGGTTTTGTGTCCAATATATGTACCACCTCCAAGCTCTGTGACATGGCCATGTACTGGATAGCTGTAGGGGATGGCGAGCATCTCAGAAAACTCAGATATCAGTGTGACCAGGAAAGTCTCAGAGGAGAAACCCTGCTTTCGGCCTTTTGCTTACCTATTGTTCTGTTGCCCTGAATGTCAGGAAGGTCTTTGCCTCAGGCCACCCCTTTGTGAAGCCTGAAGAAAACAGTTTTCAAATGGAAATGAATGGGCATACCTGTGGCACTTTCCTTAATTGCTTTGGAAAGGGATGTGTCTGAATCAGGCCCTTGGCCCTGTGTGTGGCTGTGGCTTAGATTCTCAGCACCTGATGGATCTAAAGAAAGTTACCATGTGTGCATCCAAAAGAAAATTCGCCAAAAGAGCAATTATTGGGATGAAGTCTCTCGACTTCCTCTGTAAGGTTCCTGACTTCCATCAAGTGAGAATGGGATCCTTTGGGTCAAAAGAGTTCTACAAAACCTGCAGAGGCTAGCCCATTGTGCTTGGGTTTTCTCATGACTAAAATTCACATAAAGAATCTAAACCCCACAGACAGTAGTCCTCAAATTGGAGCGGTATTAACGGCAGGCCTATTTGATCACTTTTGGTTCACAGGATGGGTGTCCAGGCCACCTTGAATTTAGGCAAATGAGGGGCAAAGGAGCTTATTTGGGACACTGTCTTGGCCTGCGCCCCTCATGGAAACCTCCAGCCAGATTATGATGAGTGTCTATATGAAAGAAGATGAGGGCCATATGGGAGGGTTCTTGTTTTAATTGTGGTAATTTGTGTGGTAGTTGGAAAAGATGACTGGGTCCACCAGGGCTTGAACTCTGGTGTGATTCCCCTTAGAGACTGAGTTCTGGAACTGACCTCAGAGAAGTATTGCCATGAATAGTGTTGGGATTTTAGGAGACCAAGCATGAGAATCGCTTTTGGAAACTGAGATCTAGGCCCAGGATGGCTTTCCACAGAGCTCAGGGATTCTGAGCCAGGATATCACATGATTTAATTCTTAAAGACTTGGTAGCCATAGTTGAGAGTCCAAACACACATGGACCTCACATTGTATACCTCAATGGGCCTGGATTCATGTGTCCTTTTGGCCACTCTTTGGGAAGGCTTGCCTGTGAGTGTTCTCCAGAGCTTTCATTGAAATGAGCTTCCTCACCATTTAATGGTTCCTGAATTAAATGAAACCCACAGTGCCTCCAACTTCATCCTTGAAAAATGACTAGATTAATACCATGAAATTTTTGAAATCCCCATGACCAGGTGGCACTGGATAACCTTTAGATATCCTGTTGCTGATCATGAGTATAACAAACAGTGCCTTGATTGACTGAGTTTCGTGAAAATGGTGTAGAACAGAAATGCCAGTAAGTTGGAGCCTGATGGGTAGTGGGTGTAGAGCAGTGGACTGTAGGTGTGTAAATAAATATTTTTGGTAGGACCACCTGGATCTTCCATTGGCTTCCAAAACTTGCGACTGACATGGTGCAGGCAGCAGACCTTTATATGTAAAGGCATCTTGTTATATGTAGAGGTTTCAGGGCAATGTTCAGAATCAGGTTGCTATAGTCAAGGGGAAAGCTATGTGGGATAGAAGCCTGGTTCGTACATTCTCTTGCCGACCCTGACCAACCACACATGACAGAACTCCCTCCAGCATTGTGTCCCAGTTGAACATATTGTATTTCGTGAAGCAAATACCAAATTCCCAGTGCAGCAGTAAGAAACACCCTGAAAAGTGGAGGATGACCAAATGGCTTCACAGACCACACGGGAAGACACTTAGCTCCCAGTGGCAACAGTTTACCTACAAAGGGATATTTCAGACCTGCTGCCTCATGTTCATTACAAAATAAAGAACCATGTCCTCCAGGTCACATAGATGCAGACCCAGATTTTTGGTGTCACTATAAACGAAGCTAAATCTCCTGACAATTACATATATTTCTTTTTCTTTTTTTAATTAATTTTCATTGTAGGTTGTTCAAAACATTACATACTTCTTGATATATCATATTTCACACTTTGATTCAAGTGGGATATTTCACACTTTGATTCAAGTGGGATATGAGCTCCCATTTTTACTCCATATACAGCTTGCAGAATCACATCAGTTGCAGAACCATTGATTTACATATGGCCATACATATATTTCTTGTGCCTAACCTCAGAGGAAGTTTCTCAATAAGTCTTTAGGTCAGCACAGCTCCATGTTTCTGGAGTGTTTACCCTCTCCCATACTTTTGTAAACTCTTTTACCACCTCCAGTGTTGTGAACTCCTGAGCATTTTTTATTCCACATATGTATTCACAGGTTTTCTAACTCCTCTCCTCTAATTGTGTCTTACTTTTAGCGATGATTATGTCAAGGCATTGTTCTGGATAAGAGAGGGAAGATTTTTGTGTATCACATGTTTGCATACACATTAGATTCATTTTCCTATTTTTCATTTGAAATACTGAATCCCTGACACTAACCCATACCCTACTAGACTCTGACTACTAATCCTAATATCATAGAGAAAAAAAAAACCTAACTGAATAGAAGTACAGTCCTTTCATAGGAAGCATGGTGTATATTTGTATTTGTCTTCTGCTTTATCAAGAGTATGTGTTTTAAATTCAGTAAACTTTTCATTTTAATATTTCTCCATGATTTTTTAAAGTTATCACATATGTAAATTCCTGTCTCCCTTTCTCTGTATCCTATTCAGCACATGTAATTTTTTTATGCATATACAATATCCTACCTGGTATCACACGTACATTCTTGAAAGATCACTGGCTTTGGAATATAAAAATTGTGAGAAGAGATGACTTTCCCTAAATAATGATGGAACTGAAAATTCCACCTATGGGTGAGCTTCCTAGTGAAAAACACTATACATAAATCCATGTTCAGTAAAATGAATATTTTTGGATTTGTGAATGAATTATATTTCATGATGAATATCGATTGGCATATATATTGCTAAATATTAATGTGTGTGTGTGTGTGCGTGTGTGTGTGTGTGTGCGTGTGTGTGTGTGTGTGTGTATTCTCCAGATTTTAAAAAAATATGAAAAATATGTGTCTTATTATACACTCCCTAAATTCATTCATATTCATTTATGTTCATTTAAATTCAAATTTTCACAAGATTATTCTCAGTAATATTCATACACCTGAAATATATTTTGGTTTCCTACTACTGAAAACTAAGTTCAGTGGATGGTGCTTAAAAATCCTAATATTTCTACAGTAACTGACCCAGTTTAACATTAATGCAAGTAGATTGCTATGGGACATGATGTGTAATTTGAAGTTCATTTTTACTCAACACTGGTACATTACTATTTCTTCAGTTTATGGACATCATAGGATGTATTTTTTCATCCACAACTTCACAAATTTTTTTGGCATTTGGTTCACTTTCAATTACTTACTCCTTCAGAACACATGTATTCCTCCATGTTTCTTTACTGGTCTTTTCACTAGACTTCTTTCTAAACACATTATTTTCGATTCCATAATCATTTTTGAAGCAAAACTCACTCTTCACGATAAACCGTAACCCTAATAATACCATTGCATATATAACTCGTTGGAATGATGGTATATATATCAATATAAGATTTCCAATATATTTTCAGATGCAAACTCAAACCATTATTTAATGTTGGATCCAGTTACATCCTTTATTCACAATATGGTCTATTCATGCATCATCTCAATAATCATCAACACAAGGTACACCTATTTGTATCCCCAGTACTAATTTATAAGTTTCCAGAATATTACTCCCCTTTATGGTGCAAGAAATACTCATGTCACCTGATCTACATATACATTTTACCACAGTAGTATTCTGTACACAAAATGCAAAGGTCACACATATGATTGTACCAAAGCCTAAATGGGAAGTGACCATGGATTACTAAAAGCATCTATGTCCAGGGTGCCTACTGCTCTCAAATGTCAATCCTATTGGTTACTACATATTTGTTTCTTCCTAAGATTATATATTCAACCTCAAGCCTGTTGAAAATGTCTAATCCTATCACTCACTTTATACTTTGCCTGATTTAGTAATGTCTCTATTTATATCTATTTTCCTACATATTTTCCCCTGTTCATCATTTTGACTGACTCTTCACTTGTGCTGACATTTACATTCACTGTCTACCTGAAACCCTATTGCTTAAGAACTTTTGATCTAAATCCTATTCTCACTCTTCTTTGTAAACCTACTGACTATCTTTCTAATCCTACCGACAATCCCTTTTTGAGTGGGTGTTCTATTCGACATTCAATCATCCAAGGTACAAGCTCCTATGCCATTGTATATAGATTTATCTGAGACATTTTTGCAGAAAATAATTCAAAGCTAAGTGTACGAATTAAGGGCCCAATGCCCTTATGGACTTCATATCTTCCCTAGATTTCTGTTTTTATACTTATATTTCACCTATGTATTCTTGTAAATATCATAGTTTCCCAATACCATTATTCGTCATGCAGAAGGATTCCTAACCCCAAATTGAATATGTTACTAACCCAAACCATACATTGTTCTCTCAATCGAACTTTACAGAACAGCAGGGACAGGGTTGCTCTTAAAATACAGGAATGTAGGGCATGTTCCACCTGTTGAGAACATCAAAGGTCCATGCAGAAATGATCCCTTGAGAATTGGTTTTCAAGGCAATGACCTCATTCAGTTCCTGAAGAAGTGATCTACCTCACTTCCTTGGTGATGGAACTCTCTTAACTTGGGATCCAGGAAGCCAGGCACCCGGAGCCAGTCCAGTACCAGACCCAGTAGGCTCACTTGTTTGAATTTACCAAGGAGAGTGTCAGTCTTTCTTGGTACCTACATATGTGAGGATGGCCAAATACCAGGAGAGCTCTGAATAGGGGCCTTTCCTGAGAAAGTAGGTAGTGGTTCACCGCAGGCTCCTGACAACTTCACAGAGTTGGCCAATGAGACCAGATCTGAGATAGGACAGGCCATTTTGGGGGAACATAGTATGGCCCATCACTCAGAGGAAACTCCGGATAGTCACAGAGTTACATGGGGGAAGGAGGTGTCTTTGTGGGGTGGGTGTGATTTTGTGGTTTTGTCTCATGATCTGAGAATAGGTAGGAAAGACGGTTTGTTTGATTTGGAGTGGTCTTCTTCTAGTAAGTCGTTGGACAAGGCAAGTGTTTCTATTTCTGTGTATCCCACTGTGTCCGTGGTTGTAGACATTAGAAAATAGAATGCAACAATTGATATGTCCTGTATAGTAGAATGATTCCCGGCATTCATCCTGCCCAATTTATGAATGGACTGCAGCTTGCCTTATCCATGGGCAACACCTGCTACCTTCCTAAGTTCCTGTTTCTTCCAGAATTCTCACCACTCTCCAGAATAGTCTCATGGTTTTGTGTCCAAAATATGTACCACCTCCAAGCTCTGTGACATTGCCATGTCCTGGATACCTGAAGGGAATGGCGAGCATCTCAGAAAACTCAGATATCAGTGTGACCAAGAAAGTCTCAGTGGAGAAACCATGCTTTCGGCCTTTTGCTTATCAATTGTTCTGTTTCCCTGAATGTCAGGAAGGTCTTTGCCTCAGGCCACCCCTTTGTGAAGCCTGAAGAAAACAGTTTTCAAATGGAAATGAATGGGCATCACCTGTGGCTCTTTGCTTAATTGCTTTGGAAAGGGATGTGTCTGAATCAGCCTCTTGGCCCTGTGTGAGGTTGTGGCTTAGATTCTCAGCACCTGATGGATGTAAAGAGAGATCCCATGTGTGCATCCAAAACCAAAATGGCCAAAAGAGCAATTATTGTGAATGAAGTCTCTCGCATTCATTTGTAAGGTTCCTGACCACCATCAAGTGAGAATACGGATCCTTTGGTTCAAATGAGTTATGCACAGCCCTGCAGAGGCTAACCCATAGGTTTTTGGGTTTTCTCATGGCTCCAAATCATATAAAGAATCTATACCTGACAGTCAGTAGGCCTCAAATTGGAGATGCAGAGCAGTATTAACAGCTAGCCTATCTGATCACTCCTGGTTCACCGGATGGGTGTCCAGGCCACCTTGACTTTAGACAAATGAGGGGCAAGGGAGCTTATTTTTGACACTGTCTTGGGCTGCACCCCTCATGAAAAACTCCAGCCAGAGGTTATGATAAGTGTCTATATGGAAGAAGATGAGGGCCATGTGGGAGTGTTTGGTTTTAATTGTGGTCATTTGTTTGGCGGTTGGAAGAGATAACTGGATCCACCTGGGCTTGAATTCTGGAATGATTCCTCTTAGAGACTGAGTTCTCAAATTTACCTCAAAGAAGTATTGCCATGAAATGTGTTGGGATTTTAGGAGGCCACGCATGAGATGCGCCCTTGAAAACTGAGATCGAGGGCCAGGGTGTCTTTCCACAGTGCAGTGAGAATCTCAGCCAGGATATCACATGATTTTATTTTGAAAGGCTTGGCAGCCATAATTGAGAGTCTAAACACAAATGGAACTCATATTGTAGACCTCAGTGATCCTGGCTTCATGTGACTTTTGGCCACTTTTTGGGAAGCCTTGCCTGTGAGATTTCTCCAGAGATTTCATTTAAATGCGCTTCCTCACCACATAATGGTTCCTGCATTAATTGAAACGCACAGTGACTCCAACTTCATCCTTCAAAAATGGCTAAATAAATACTATCAAATTTCTGAAATTCCCATTACCAGGTGGCACTGGAGAACCTTTGGATATCCTGTTGCTGAACATGAGTGAAATAATTCCCCACGCAATGACACTTCACCGGGAGAATTCCAATTTTATTGCTAAAAGCTGTGTGCTTATATAGAACTAAGGGGGAGATGGTATGGCTTAGATAAATGGCAGCAACCCGTTTATTGACAAGTTCTTTCAAATATCAGCTCCAGAGCCCAGGAATTAGTTCTCATTGGGGCTAAGGTTCCCCACAAGCGAGATTTGAAATTGGCGCTGGCGGGAGAGTTCACAAGGGCGGGAACTTTTTGCGCCACTGCAGAAATGAAGAAGGTAGGAAGAAGAAGTCCTTAGGCGCCATGTTGGGGTTTTTCTCTGGGGTATGGCTGCCATTTATTCTTTTCCCAACATTCCACCCTTTTTGTTTTCTTAGGAAGTGGGGCGTCGTTTGTCAGATCTGGCTGCTTCCTGCTGTGTGGGGGTGGTGTGGGGCCTAGAAAGAGAAGTGGAGGAATGCTCAGGGGGCAGGTATGGGAATATCATGGCAGCCAGAAATAAAACCCAGTGGCTATAGACAGCTATTTTCATAGGGGTGCAGTCAATGAATGTTCCCTGAAGCCAAAGATGTCGATGGCATGGAACCAGTCCTGGATGGAAGAGATTGTTGGTATCAGCCACTGGTCCTGTAACAGAGACTCAAGGAAATACTGGAAGCGTTGCCTGGACATGGTGTCGCCAGCACCTGAAGAAGATCAGAGCGAATAAAAACAGAATGAAGATAAAAATTAAAGCAAATGTCAATTTTTGGCAGAAGTTCCATGTGGGGGGACTGACATAGAAGAGGCAAAGGGCCATGAGAAAGCTTAGAAGGTGGTAAAGACTATGAATCCAGGATGGCAGATTAAGAGGTTCTCCGAGCTCGTTGTCTCCCGCTGTCTAATACCCGTTGCATTCCATCATGCCTGGTAGTGAGCTTCATCACTGAGTGAACTGTTCTCTTGGAGATGTTGGGGATTCATCAGTCATCAGAGGCTGGTAGTGACTAAGCAAAAGCTGGTTGAAAGTTTGATTAGGAATTTTATGCAGTTGGGTTTGAAGGCACTTCATTATGCAGGGCAAGAGAGCACAAAAAAGGAGCATCCAAATAAGGGGACCCAAGATATGTAGTAAGTACATGGCAAGATAGGATTGGAAGAACCCCGTTATGGGATTGGAGGAGGTAGGTTTGAGCAATTGGGTCGATAATTCCTGCAATTTAACAACATTTTTTTATTAGCCCAGATTCATTAACATAATAGCAAAATTCCTCTCTGAGGAATAGGCATGTAACCCCTTTTTCTGCAGTGAGAAGATCAATTGCCTTTTGGTTCTGTAAAGCCACTTGTGCCAATGAAGTAACCTGCCGCTGCAAGGAACCCAGAGACTCAGCCATGGTATTGAGTGTTTCCTGCAGTTTTTGTTGAAGGTCATTGGATCCCATAGAGCATGACCTATAGCTCCACCAGAGAGTCTGAGACCCGTCACTGAGGTTGTTAAAATGAGGCCTACCAGAACCGGCAGAAAGACTACCCTACGGGTGCGGGAAGGTAGGGCCAACTGTCAGAATTCGGTGGGAGTATACAAAGATAGCTGAGGAACTACAGTAACCACGAAACAGGCGCCAGAGACATTGATGGTTGAGGTACTTAAAGAACCATTACACCAGAGGAAATGTCCAGGTTGCATAAACACAGGGCTCTATGGGGTGCTGTAGCTCAAGGAACAAATGGGTAAAGGATTCATTATTGGCAGGTGGAAACAGATGAAAGGAAATAAAGTATTGGTGGAATAACTTTCCCACAGTGGGATACGTGTCACATGTAGGGGTTGTCCTTTTTAGAGAAATTGTAGGGTTTTGCTGGAATATTTCCTGCCGCTAATGGGACTGCTGCTAGAAGTGGACGACTAAGTGAAGCACAGAGAAAGCACTGAGAAGTAGGCACAGAAAGAGGGGTGGAGTTTAATAATCAAAAAGTTTGGTGTAGCAAATTGAGCCATGTGGGAGGGGGACCTGAGAGGGTTGAAGGCTCTGAATCCTCTTTGGATGAGCTATGGATATGATCTCGAAGTTTTGATTCTGAGTCCTTAATGTGTTCGACTACCTGGATGGTTGCCTTAGGTTGCGTAATCAGGGTGCGGCCAATAGTCATCCACCCTGTGGGTCTGACTGAGGTTGTCCGAGCATAGACAGCAAACTCAACATAGCCCCATCGTTTGGCCTTGGGGTCAGGTTTATCTAAAGTATACCATCCATTGTTACTGGATGAAGAGCCTTTATGCCACTTTATGTAACTAGAAGTCCACCCTTCAGGGTAACCAAATGAGTGGTAAGAATAGCTACCACGTTCATCATGGAACATGCATGACCAATAGGGGCACCCATTATATATCTCAGGCCACCAATGACAATAGTCTTTTGTTTGATCAAAAAGGAAGCAAATGAAAGGCCAGTTCCAGCTACCAGGGACGAAGGTCCTTGAAGGTGACAATTTTAGGGAAATAGAGGTGCAGTTGTGGATGAAGCAAGTAGTTGCATCCACTGTGCAGACCTTCTGCATGCCATGTTCTGAGTATCGTTCCCGAAAAGTGAATAAATGCATGGTAGGTGAGGAGGGTAAAGACCAGTCCTGACAGAGCACAGAAAATAAGCAGAGCACAAAAAACAAGCAGTTAGAGAAGACTAGGGTGTTGGGAGAGCTCATTGTGCCTTCTTTAAGAGGAATTGGGCTGCAAGGAAAACCGTGTGAGCCACAACTAAAATGGGTGAGATGGGTGTGGAGAGCAGGAGTAAAGGGGAGGTTCAGTAGGTGATTCTTGGAGTTCCTCTGGGGTGGCCCTGTCTTCAGCAGGTGGGGCCTCCGGTGATGTGGCTTCAACCTAGACATGTGAATCCAGGGAGTGAGACAGTTGTCTGGTAAGGAGAGTTTGGCGGCGGTAAGGGTAAAGAGAATGACAGGATAGGGGCCTTCCCATTTTGCGGCAAGAGTCCCTTTCTCCTCTGGGGTATTATAATAGACTAGACTAACAGGTGTTAAGGGAGGAGTGTTTGGAGAGGAGACTGGGTCCGGAAGAAGCCAGTCCTGATATTTCCAGAGTTCTGAGCGGAGGTGGAGCAAGAGAGGCAAAGACAAATCTCGGGTGAGAGGTCCTTGTGAAATGACCAACCCAGAGGTTATAAGAGGTCTTTCATACATTATCTCAAAAGGAGACAGTAAAGATGGTTTCTTAGGGAGAGCTCTGATTCGAAGCAAAGCCAAGGGAAGGAGTTTGAACCAGTCTATGTTTAATTCCATTGTCAATTTGGTAAGGACTTCTTTTAGAGTACGATTTACCCTTTCCACTTTCCCTGAAGCCTGGGGGAAATATGGACAGTTGAAATGCCACTTGAAGGAGAGGGCTTGAGAGACCTTTTGTGTGATCCTAGAAGTAAACTCAGGGCCATTGTCATATTGTAGGGAAGTGGGCATACCAAACCTGGGGATGATGTCTGTCAGTAAGATTGAAGCTACAGTGGAAGCCTTTTTATTGGAAGTGGGAAATGCTTCAACCCAACCAGAGAAAGTGTTCACAAAGACAAGGAGGTATTTAGTGCACCATACTGTGGGCATGTTGGTGAAGTCTACCTGCCAGTCAGCAGCGGGAATGTGTCCCCGGGCTTGGTGGAAAGGGAAAGGTTTGGGCCTTACAGGAGTATGAGGGTTGGTCCGCTGACAGATCTGACAATTAGAGGCTATATTCTGTAGCATGGCTTGTCAGAGGGGGTGAGGGAAAAGAAACTCTGTAAAAAGAGGGTCAAAGACTGAGAATTGGAAAGGAATAGAGTATGAAGGAACTTGAAAAGATGCTTGTTCTTACTGAAAGACGTAGGGGCTTCAGATGAGCTGTCTAAAGTGGCCATTATATGTCCCCCATGGAGGCCATAATTGAAAGTGGTAGCAGCCATTCGTGCCGCCTGGTCAGCTTTGGAATTGCCCTCAGTGATAAGAAAGCCGTCCTTCTGATGGGACCTACAATGGACAACTCCCAACTGGGTGGGTAAGTGGCCTCTATCAGATTGGTTATAAAAGCTGAATTAGTGATCACATTACCTTTGGTGGTAAGTAGGCCTCGCTACTTTCAAATATCAGCATGGGATAATAAGATATGGAAGACATATTTTGAATCAGTTTAGAGGGTGAGGAATTTGCCTTGTGCTAGAAGGCAGGCACGAGTGGATGCTGTAAGTTCAGCCTACTTGTCTCTAGTTCCTGAAGGCAAAACTTTGGCCTCTATAATCTCAGTGGCTGAAAATGCAGCGTATCCAGAGTAATGAGTTCCGTTCTCCCTAAAGGAACTGCTGTCAGTAAACCAGATAAGGTCAGGCTTGCTGAGTGGTCTCTCAGAAATGGAAGAATGACAGGGGAGGAAATCATCTAAGGTTTCCAAGCAATTATGAGTTGGTATGTGAGACATGGGAGTCATTGGGAGCAGTGAGGCAGGGTTCAGTGCAGAGCAGGGGAGGAAAGTAATATTAGGGTTTTCCAGAAAGGACGTGAGGGGCGACAGAAATCTGGATGTAGGGAGAGTTTGAAGGCCCTTTTAAGCTAAAAGATCCTTCAAGTGATGTGGGGAGTGGATAGTTCAAGGGGCCCCAAAAGTCAGCTTAGGGGCTTCTTTGTGTAAAATTTGTCCAGTAGCCAGAGCTCTTAAGCAAGGGGCCCACCCACGGATGGTAGGGTCTAGTTGCTTGGACAAATATGACACAGGTGCAAATGTACGACCATAGTTTTGACCTAAGACCCCAAGTGCTTGCCCCCCTTTTTCATGGACATATAGATGAAATGTTCTTGAAAGATCTGGAAGGTGAAGGGCAGGTGCTTTTAAGAGGAGTTGCTGAAGCCTGCGGAAGTGGTAGATGGGAAAGGAGGCAAGAGATTCACTAGGGGGTCCCTTTGCTAGGTCATACAGGGGTTTGGAGAGAAGAGAATAATTTGGTATCCAGGCCCTAAAATAACCTGCTAATCCTAGGAATGATAGTATTTTGGCTTTCGTATAGGGCACTGAAAGATCACAGAGGAGTTGCCTCCTATCCAGTGTTATTTCCTTTTTCCCGGGTGTAAGGCAAAAACCAAGATAGGTGACCGAAGACTGGGAAACCTGGGCCTTGTGGGGAGACTCCCTATATCCCTTGTCTTCTAGGAATTTATGAAGCTGAGCGGTGTGGGATTGAGAGTGTTCCCAGAAAGACTACATAGAAGAAGGTCATAGACATATTGAAGTAGAGTAGAGTCAGGACAGGTCAGGTGAAAGGATGTGAGGTCCTGGGCAAGAAATTGGCCAAAGAGATGGGGGCTATCCCTGAATCCCTGTGGGAGGACAGTCCAGGTAAGCTGATGAGAATGGCGGGTGTGAGAGTCAGTCCATGAAAAAGCAAGATATCCTGAGATTCTGAGAACAAGGGAATAGAAAAGAATGCATCTTTTAAATCTAAGACTGAGAAGTGAGTAGTAGTGGCATGGATCTGAGAGAGGAGGGTGTAAGGGTTGGGCACTAGCGGGTGGATGGGGTCCACAGAGGAGTTGACAAGGCGAAGTTCTTGAACCAGCCTGTAGGACACGTTAGGTTTCTTAACTGCCAGAATGGGTGTGTTGAAAGGAGAGTGTGTAGGCCTAAGATACCCCTTTCATAATAAATCCTGGATGATGGGTTCTAATCCAAGGAGGGATGTGGTTGTGAGTGGATATTGTGATTGACTAACATGTCTTGAAGGGTCCCGTAAGACAATATGAATAGAACTGCATTTAGTCATAAAGGGTGTAATTGTGTCCCAAACCTCAGGGTTAAATGGTTTAGATAGTCGTGGGAGAGTGCATGAAGGAGGTGTATCTGCCCCTAGGAATATCATGAGGAAATGAGAGGTAGGAGAGGTGTGGGGTGATAAGTGAATGGTGACTTTTAATAGTGAGAGTATGTCCCTTCCCAGAAAGGGAATGGGGCAATGGCTCATAACAAGAAAGGAGTGAGTGAAGGACAAAAGGGATCGCTGCATATAACATGATTGGGGGGGGGTTGAGGAAAAATCTTTTTACCTCCTACCCTGACAATAGGAGTTTTTGAGGGTGTGGTAGGACCCTAATACTCCCTCAAAATCGAAAAAGCGGCACCAGTATCCAAGAGGAAGTTAATGAAGCGTCCATCCACCAGGAAGGTGATCCTAGGCTCTTGATTCTTGATGGTAATAGTCTGGAGGGAAGGCCCAGGACTCCATCAATCCTCCTCTGCCAAGCCCAGGTGAGGCTGGGGTTGCTGGGCAGCAGACCAACCTCCCTTCTGGGTTGTTGGGCAGTCTGCCCCCCAGTGTCCACTTTGATGGCATTTTGCGCAGGGGTTGTAGGGTGTCCTCGGCGAAGAACAATTCCTGGTCCAATGTCCCTCCTTACCTCATTTGAAGCAAGCTCCAGGGGGGGTCATATTGGGACGGCATGGTGATGGCCTTCTCTGAATGAGCTGGGCCAACATTTGGAATTTGGCATTTTCAGCCCTCTGCCTACGGAATTCACTTTCATCCTCTCTACCATGAAAAACCTTGAAAGTGACAGCGAGGATTTTGGTCTGAGGAGTAGCAGGGCCCTGTTCAAACTTTTTAAGCTTGGCTTTAATGTAAGGGTAGCTTTGGGCCAGAATATATGTCATTAAGACATGACGGCCATCAGGGGTTTCTGGGTCGAGGTTTGTGTACTGCTGAAGGGACTTGGTTAGTCTATCCAGGAATTCTGAAGGTGTTTCCTCCTTCCTTTGAATGACCTCCTGCATCTTTTGAAAGTTAACAGCCTTGCAGGTGGCCTTTTTCAGTCCCGCCAAGAGGCAGGATGTAAAAAGGTCACTAGACTGTAAGCCCATAGGGGATCCTGCTCTGGGACAGCATGAGGGCCTGTGGGTGGTTATGATTGGTCCTATGATTTTCATCAGCATGGGCTTGGGCTAGCTCCCAGAACCATTGCCTTTCCTTGGGGAGAAGTTAATTGGCCAAGAGCATGTAGATGTCATGATGAGTGAGGCTATATGCTTGCAGTACCCATTGAAACTCCCGAATGTAAGTGGTGGGGTCAGTGGTGAAAGAGCCTAACTTCCTCTCTAGCTGAGTAATGTCCGACATGGAGAAGGGCACGTGGACTCTGATGACACCCTTGGGACCAGCTACCTCACGAAGGGGTGCGATTGTCTTGGGGGTGGGAAGGAGTCCCTTAGACCTGGTAACAGGAGGACTGAAAGAGGCAGGCGGTGCACAGGAAGGAGAGGGAGGGGAATGGAATGTCTCTGTGGAAGAGGAGGAGGTGGAGCAGGCAGAAGAGTGGGGAAGGGAGGGGGATGAAATGGAAGGTTGAGGATCCGTGGAATCAGGCAGAGGAAGAGGAGGATTTTGCGGGAGAGAAGGGTCAGTTGGGGCTGGGGGATAAGGTGGGGGTTGATCTGCTGGGTCAAATGAGGAAGAATCTGCGAAGTCAGGAGTAGAACTAGGGGAAGAGAGGGGTTTGCAAGCAAGAAGGACCTGAGAGGGAGGGCAGGAGGAGCAGAGACAGGGTGCTGTGCGAGAAGGCTAAAACATTCAATACAGGGAATCTCACTCCACTTTTTCAGATGCTGGCAGTAATTAAAAAGGTCCAAGTGGAGGTTTGGATCTAAGGAGCCTTCTGGAGGCCAATGATTGCCATTATCCAGTGGATATGTAGGCCAATCTTTGGTACAGAATTTGATTAGAAGTTTGGGCTTGATGTCTGGTGTGAGGGAGAGTGTGGCCAGATTTTTTATTAAACTTTTGAGAGGTGAGGTTTCAGGTACAGATAAAGAGGTGCCCACAGTCACAGGGAGAGATGGAAGAGAGAGAGAGAGAGAGAGAGAGAGAGAGAGAGAGAGAGAGAGAGAGAGAGAGAGACTAAGTGTAAGCAAGAGAGACAAAGAGAAAACCCGGCCTGGAACGGACTCCGGGAAGCGCTCAGGGCGAATGGGGGTCAGGTGGGCATTCCCAAAATGACCAGCCATCATGAGGAAATACAGAGGGCACTACCTGATCGTCACCAGTGAAGTGCGATCTGTGAGACCCAATGGGTTCCCGGAGCCACGGGCAACCTGACATCAGGAAAGTTTTCAAACGCAGCAGAAGAAGTAAGTAATGAAAACAGAACTCCGGCTCCAGCAGAATGCAGTTCCAGGATGGGAGTTCAGTTTTCCCCGAGCAGAGAGGCAGCTTCAGCCAGACACAGCAGGCCCGCAGGAAACAGCAACTCTAGCCGGCAGCGGCAGCAGCAGAGGAGGAAAAACCACAGAGCCTCTCATGTAAACTCAGAAGCCTCACACCCCAAAGTGAAACGGATCACCAGAGGGTCCACTGCAACCAGTAAAGTTCTTAGTGGGAGGAATTCCCCCCCCCCTACCAGGCGTCTAGAGTGTGACAGACGATCATGGTCACAAAGCCAGCGGTAGCCCGAAGGGAGTTGGCGAGCCGGGGTCAGGGGAGGCTTACATACAACAAATCAGTGGTGAGTGCAGGAAGCCTGCGTCTGAAAAGAGCAGACCAGGGAAGAGTGCCACGGTGGAGCAGTGGACGGGGCTCTTGTTGGAAAGAGCTCACCCATATCCTCACACGGGGCACCAGAATGAAAGAACTCCCCATGCAAAGGCACTTCACCGGGAGAATTCCAATTTTATTGCAAAAAGCTGTGTGCTTATATAGAACTAAGGAGGAGATGGGAGGGCTTAGATAAATGGCAGGCAATCCGTTTATTGGCAAGTTCTTTCAGATATCAGCTCCGGAGCCCAGGAATTAGTTCTTATTGGGGCTAAGATTCCCGGCCAGCAAGATTTGAAATTGGCGCCAGCAGAAGAGTTCACACGGGCGGGAAAATTTCGCACCACTGCAGAAAAGAAGAATGTAGGAAGAAGAAGTGCTTAGGCGCCATGTTGGGTTTTTTTTTTCTGGGGTATGGCTGCCGTTTATACTTTTCCCAACAATGAGTATACCAGAAAGTGCCTTGATTGACTGGTTTTTATGAAAATGGTGTTTAACAGAGATGCCAGAAAGTTGGATCCTGCTGATTAGTGGGCCAAGAGCAAAGGTGGGCATGTGTGTGATAAAACATCAGTGGTGGGACCATGTGGATCTGCCATTGGTTTCCAAATGGCTTGTGACTGACATGGTGAAGCCAGCAGACCCTTATATGTAAAGGCATCTTGTTACATGGAGAGGATTCAGGACATTGTTCAGAATCAGGTTGCTATGTTCAAGAGGGCAAGCTATGTGGAATAGAAGCCTGGTTCTTGTATTCTCCTACAGACCCTGACCCACCACATGTGACAGAAATCCCTCACGCACTGTGACCCCGTTGAACTCCTTGTATTTCATGAAGCAAATACCAAACTTCCAGTGCAGCACCAAGAAACACCACCAAAATAGAGGATGACCATATGGCTTCATAGTCCACACTAGAGACATTTAGCCCCAAGGGGCCACAGTTTACCTTCAAAGGGAGAATTCAGCACTGGTGTCTCATGTTCATTGGAAAATAAGAAACCATGTCCTCCAGGTCACATAGATGCAGACCCAGGTTTATGGTTTCACTAGAAAGGAAGCTAAAGCACGTGACAACAACATATCTTTCAAGTGCCCAACCTCACAGGCAGTATCTCAAGAAGTCTCTAGGACAACAGACCTCCATGTTTTTGAAGTGTTTACCCTGTCCCTTACTTTTGGAAACTCCTCTAACACTTCCAAGGTTGTGAACTCCTGATCGCATTCCATTCCAGATATGTATTCATGGATTTTCTAACTCTTCTCCTCTAATTGTGTCTTACATGGGGTGAAGGTGTTGTCAAGGTATTGTTCTGGATGAGAGTGGGAAGATTTTTGTGTAGCACATATTTACATACACATTGGATTCATTTTCCAATTTTCCATTCGAAATACTGAATCCCTGTTAGTAACCCATACCCTAATAGACTCTGACTACTAATCCTAATATGATGGAGACAAATAACCCAAACATAATATTAATACAAGCAGTTCAGAGGAGGCATGGTGTATAGTTGGTCTTGCCTTTTGCATGATATAGTGTAGGAGTTATAAATCTTGTCAATTGTTTGTTGAAATAGTACTCCATATGTTTTTAAAGTTAACACATATGTGAATTTCTGTCTCCTTTTTTCTGTAGCCAATTCAGCACATGTATTTTTATATGCACATAAAAAATCCTACCTGGTATCACACGTACATTTTTGTGAGGTGGCTAACTTAGCAGAAACAAAGTATGAGAAGAGATCACTCCTCCTAAACGCTTTTGGAACTGAAAATTCAAACTATGAGTGAGATTTTTAGTTGAACAACATTATACATAAATCCATGTTCAGTAAAATTAATATTTTTGGATCGGTGGATGATATATATTTTACGATGAATTTTGATTGGCATATGTATTGCTACTTTCTAATGTTTCTCTGTGAGATATATATATATATATATATATATATATATATATATATATATATATATATATATATATATATATGTATATATATATATATATTCTCTAGATTTTTCCAAATATAAAATATATGTGTCCTATTATACACTCCCTAAATAATTCACTCATGCTCATGTATGTGGTTTTATAATCAAATTTTCATACGATTATTTTCAGAAATATTCATCCACCTGAAATACATATTTGTTTTCTAGTACTGAAAACTCACTTCACTGAATGGTGCAAACAAATCCTTATATTTCTACTGTAACTGACCCAATTTAACATCAATGCAAGTAGATTCCAAAGGGGCATGATGTGTATTTTGACGTTCATTTTTATTTAACACTGGTACATTACTATTTCTTCATTTTTTGTACATCATAGTATATACATTTCATCCACAAGTTCACAAATTTAAAGACATTTGAAACACATTCAATCACTTCCTGCTTCAGTACACATGTATTCCTCCTTGCTTTTGACTGGTTATTTATTGAGACTTCTTTCCAAACACATTATTTTCGATTTCCATAATCAATTTTGAAGCAAAACTCACACACACTTTATGATAAACCACAACCCTAATATTACCATTAGATGTATAACTGGTTGGAATGAATGTATGTATGTCAATATAACATTTCCTGTGTATTTTCAGATATCAATTTATTCCAATTTCAAAAGTTGGAATCAGTTATATTATATATTCACACATGGTACACCTATTTGTGCCCCCAATACTAATTTATATCTCTTCTAAATATTGCTCCCAGAAATGGTGCAAGAAAGACTCATGTCACCTGATCTACATATATATTCTGTCAACAAAATGCAAAGTCACACTTACAATTGTACCAAAGCCTAAATGGAATGTGAGTATGGATTATGAAAATCACCCATGTCCAGGTTGCCTAATGCTCTCAAATGTCAATCCTATTGGTGACTACATATTTGTTTCTTCCAAAGATTATGTATTCAACCTCAAGCCTGTTGAAAATGTCTAATCCTATCAATCACTTCATCATTTGCCTGATTTCCTAATGTCTCTAATGATATCTGATTTCCTACATATTTTCTCCAGTTCATCATTGTGACTGACTCTTCACATGTGCTGACATTTACATTTTCTGTCTACCTGAAACCCTATTGCTAAAGAACTTTTTGTCCAAATCCTATACTCACTCTTTTTATCTAATCCTACCAACTATCTTCCTAATCCTACCAAGTATCCTTTTTTGACTGGATGTTCTCTTCGACATTCAATTATCCAATGTACAAGGTCCTATGCCATTATGTATAGATTTATCTGAGACACATGTGCACAACATAATTCCGAGTGAAGTATCCCAATCAAGGATCCAATGCCCTTTTGGGCTTCAAATCTTACCTCGATTTGTGTTTTCATACATATATTTCACCTCTATATATACTTATAAATATTGCAGGTTCCCAATACCATTATTCATGCAGCAGAATGATTCCTAACCCAAATCAAACATGTTATTAACCCTAACCATACTTTGTTTCCTCAATCTAACTTTACAGAAAAGCAAGGACAGAGTTGGTCTTATATAGAAATGTAAGAGATCTTCCACCTGCTGAGAACCTCAAAGGTCCATGCAGAAGTGAACCCTGGGGAAGATATAGAAAGCTATGAAGGACCTGAGAGAGCAAAAGTCATCTTTCATGACAAAAAAAAAAAAAAAAAAAAACAGGTCAGGATGAAGGGGTGTGTCTGAAGCAGTCTATCTCTTCTTAATGTAGAGAAGATGGACCAAACCAGGCCTGTGTGGAGAGCTGTTCACGGGTGCCTATGTTTGATATACCATTCTTACTTGTGAAAGTAAGTAGGGGCAGCCTCCATCTATTGGGACACTTGGAAGCAACTGTTAGGACAAAGAGGTTGCCAAGGCAGTGACCTCATTCAGTTCCTGAAGGAAGTGACCTATATCATTTTCTTGGTGATGGAACTCTCTGAACTTGGGATCCAGGATGCCAGGCACCCAGAGGCATTCCCAGTCACAGTCCCAGTGGCCACACATGTTTGGATTTACCAAGGACAGAATCGGTCTTTCTTGGTAACTACTGATGTGAGGATGGCCAAATTCCAGGAGAGCTCTGAAGAGGGGTCTTTCCTGAGAAAGCAGGTAGTGTCTCACTACTGAACTGAAACCCACAGTGCCTCCAACTTCATCCATGAAAAATGGCTAGATAAATACAATAAAATTTTTTAAATTCCCTTAACCAGGTGGCACTGGAGAACCTTTGGATGTCTTTTTCCTGGTCATGAGTGTACAAGAGAATGCCATGATTGTCGGTATTTCATGAAAATGGTGTAGAACAAAGATGCCAGTAAGTTGGACCCTGCTGAGTAGTGCGCCTTTTGCAGTGGTGGGCAGGTGTGTGATAATACAGTTGTGGTGTGGCCAGGAGGATTTTCCATTGCCTTCAAAATGGCTTGTGACTGATATGGTGCAGCCAGCAGACCCTTCTTGTTATATGGAGAGGTTTCCGGGCAAAGTTCAGAGTCAGATTTCTATGGACAAAGGGGCAAGCTTTGTGAGATAGAAGCCTGGTTGTTGCATTCTCCTGCAGACCCTGACACACCACAAGTGACAGAACTCCCTCTAATACTGGGTCCCAGTTGAACTCATTGTATTTCATGAAGCAAATACCAAACTCCCAGTACAGCAGCAAGAAACACCACGAAAAGTGGAGGATTACCAAATGGCTTCACAGTTCACACGGGGAGACACGTAGCACAAAGTGGCCACAGTTTACCTACAAATAGAATATTCAGCACTGCTGCCTCATGTTCATTAGAATACAAGAAACCATGTCCTCCAGGTCACGTAGATGCAGACCCAGCTTTTATGGTGTCACTAGAAAGGAAGCTAAATCTCCTTGCAACAACATATATTTCAAGTGCCCAAACTCAGAGGAAGTTTCTCAAGAAGTCTTTAGGCCGGCAGAGCTCCATGTTTTTGGAGTGTTTACCTGTTAGACCAGGACGCTAGAAAAGACCACTGACTCAAATTAAAATCAAATAAAATTAAGCTTATTATTTCCACCGGCCATGCTGCCTCTCCCTCCCAAAACGAAGGGAACAAGACAGCAACCCCAGCTTTCCTACAGCCCAGCTTTATAGCCCAGAAAGTTACACAAAAGGGGGGTTACAGATAACAGAACTCTGATAAACATCACACTAAAGGTAGTTTACAATTTTTTTGCTGTCCCTACATGAGAATTCATGAGTACCATTAGAGCCTCAGAGAGGGTTGTTGTCTTGCCAGAGAAGGCAAATATTTATGATGTGTCACTAAAGTTTCAGAGAGGGCTGCTATCTGGTCAGAGAGCCAGGCATGTGTGAGTTCAAGGCGCGGGCAGGCATTCCACGCAGGTTCAGAATTTGAAGTAATTAATGGTAAAGCCAAAATTATCTTTTCATGGCTTTGTGGCATGATGGCTCCCAATTTTAATAAAAGATCAGGTTGGGTCTACAATTCCCCCCTTTTCTCTGTGTCCCTTTCAAATCTTTGATAGATTATGGGAAGAGCACTGAGGAAATTTTAATCCCTCAGGTAAGAGTCTCCAAATTTTTAGAACTCACCCAAAACCGATCTCGCTGATTTTACCCTTCTTAATTACTTATATTGATAGTCTATTTATCTTTCTCTCCATTGTTGTAAGAAGAGTGGCATCACTAATTTTTTCTTCTTCTATCCTGAGACAGGGTGACGTGAGTGGGCTCGGCGTGAGGGACATGAGTTGCCTATTAGAAGTCAGTTGAGAGACATGAGTTGCCTTTTAGAAGTCAGTTCGGTTTGAAGTCAGGTTGGGGAAGAACAGGTTGTAAAGTCATCTGTGAATGGGTTCTTCTATGAGTGAAACAAAAACCATGAGTACTGGATAAATGTTGCAGCAGCTAGAACATGTCACTGTATAGAAATTCCCTCACCAGTCTTTAATATCCCCAGTTATCAGGACTGTCAACTTAATATTTAACTTTAAGTGTTATAGTTGGCCCTCCCAATAAGACACAGTTTAATAATTTAATGTCATCTGATCTTGTAAAATCCTTTTACTAGTATGACCTCTGCGTCTAATAGAGAAACCTTTAATTCTGTTACTCAGGGCTGGATAATCGTACTAGCAAACACCAAGCTTACCTTTGTAGGTTAGGAATATCTGTAGGTCTTAAACTGAAAACTTCTGCCTGTGGCAGCTCTTCTTGATAGTCTCTTTTTATAAGTATTAGGCATTCCTGTGTGAGAATCCTTCTTTGTAGCCTCCAGTCTTACTTGTTTTTGGAGGATAAAATAAAGTGCATACCTTAAAATTTTATTATTATTATTAATATTATTATTATTATTATTATTATTTAATATGCCCAGGAGTGGCTGTATTTTGGTCTTAACTGTCTTTGCTAAGTGTTTAAGATGAAGCAGTCAAACTGACTTTTGTTTCTATCTATTGTTAACAGTCAGCTGAGCTTTTGTGGGAATCAATTCTGGGGAAACTTGAGAGGAGATTCTCAGTTCTGCTAGTGCCATTTGCGCTAGGTGGGTCCAGGTCTTGCTTGACCATTTGGCTTCCCTCAGAAGCATCAGGGATGTCTCCTTTCTCTGATGACTCTCCTCTTTATAACAAATGCACTGATTGGCTTTCTGTTCTCCAGTGGTCTCATTAATCTCCCTGATCAGGAGGTTATGTGGCTCAGAGTTGCAAAGCTCTTTAGAGAAGTCCCCTGTTCCCTGGATTCAGACTGACTCAAAGGGCAAGAGCCAAATATTGGTTTTCTTGGCCCTTTTCATTTAACATTAATTTTAAATCCTAATCTTAAACATCCAGCAAATAAATTTTAACAGCCTTATATTAAGAGTACTGGGCTTTAATGTCTATAACTTTATAATTACCTTTTTATTAATTGGGATCTGTATTATTCTGTCTGTATTGTAGTTGATGACTTATTATCTTGAATAAACCCATGTTGTGTTCTTAAAGCAACGCATTTGTAAAACACTAACTGGGAATCTTTAGATCACTTATAAGAAAATTTCAAACTAAAATTAACAAAAGTAAAAATACTTAGTTCGTGTAATATCTTCCCTGAATTTTTTGGCTGAGTTATACATTATATCCACTGTTTGAGATCCTAGTAATATTGACAATAAAAAAAAAAAAAACTTTTTAACATAACTTTAAAGAAATATTATCTGACCTACATGTTTCATAGTCATTCTCACATGTAGTAAGATGGGACACGCAGCCTTATCTCAGGTAAGGCAGGGCTCTTTATAAATCTTAAGTATTTTAATTCTAAAGCTGATCTTTATTTTTAAATATCTTTTGACAAAGTTTACATAAATTGTTTAAGGTCACATGAACATTAGCTAACACCATATGATATCACATTTAAAACATGAATTAAAGAAATGCTGAAAGTTTTTAACCTTTACAAAGATTAGGCTCTAATTAACTTAAAAATACATTTAAATTGTTCCCCAATGTAAAAAGTAACATAAAAATTTACATATCTTATTGATAACAGGTAAATAAATCCACAATATATTTTTTACCACACAACTTCAGAGCACCAGCTTGATATAATGCTCTTTTAAGGTTTCTACCTTACAGACTTGCATACCTGTAAGATATGAAAACATTAATAGCATAACAATTACATTTATGTTTCTACATTAATCAAGTTTGGCTTTTAAAGAAATGGCAGTACAGTGCTCTAAAATAACAGTTCTTATTTAATCAGTTGTTTAATTTTTATGGTTGCTTGCTCTAGAAAACATAAATCTTAATAAACTCAATGTTATGGGTAAACTTATGTTTTAAGAAATTTTTGCCTCATTAACACATGACTGATTTTTACAATCTTATACAGAGTTTACTAAAAAAAATACAGGTCTTAGTAAATCAATCAGATATCTAACTAAAGTACTCATGAATGAGTAATCCCATATCAAATTTACTTTACTTATTTATCAAAAAGTTAGAGAAACGTATTGAACAGTGTAAACCATTTTTATGTTGAAGGAAAGGTACTAGAGCCAAGGCATATTAGACATTTTGTAGATGTTAATATTTTGTTAGATGTTTGAACACCTAGAAAACTTTGTAAGCTTAAATTTAAAGACATTTGTTTTTATCTCTTTATCCAATTTAAATTGAAACATTTAAATCACGTGAATTAAAGATCTTTGGATCCACTTTTTAAAATTTGTTTTTATGAGCGCTTTTTTTTTATGAGCGCTCCTTATATATGTTAATTTATGTATCATATATATGATATAGGGACATATGTATATATAGACATACAACACATAACAAAATTGTGCACACATAATAATAGTAAAGGCCTCGTAGCATTTCGCAGGTGAAATCTTTATTGCAATGTTTCAAGAAGTCCACAGTTGGTCAAAGATAGAACTGATCAGAAAAACATTAACCTAGGTCTGTATGCTCAAAATCATGAGGTCAAAAAACATAAAGTATCTCAGAAAAAAATAAGAGTCCTAGAAAAAATGACTTGCCAGTAATTAGAAAATACCATACAATTTACCTTTTTTTCCCTTAGATCTCAAATCAGTCTCCTACAAAGCTTGCAGGCTTCTTTCATTTGCATTTCAACATAAGTCATGGCTGAGGTCTGGAAGGAGCAGGAAAAAAACTGCTATTCTGAACAGACATCTCAGGACTAAGGCATTTTAACCATTATTTTCAGGTTCGGATGTTGAAAATTATGATACAAGTTTAAGAAACAATTCACAAAATTTTATATCTTTACATCTTGTTTGGTCAACAGATACCATACTATGATTTACTATCCATGTCCAAATTAATGCACTGGTACACACAGTGACATTTTCCCAGGCTACCCAATTCAAAATTGGTGAAAAAAAAAGACTGTATGATTGGGAAGTTTCTTGCCAACTTGGAAGTAGAGTTCTTCAGTTATCCATTGTAAGTATTTAAGTTCTCTGGCATGAATTATCTGAAATCATAAACTAAACAATTACCTAAACCCGACTTTTAACTGCAAGATTGTGCAATGCTTCAAAAACCCATTCAGATACCAGATTGTTAAAATAAAACATCATCATTTCGACACACATTCAGCTAAGATCATTCCCAAAAAACAATTTATAATATCAACACATTATTGCACATGCCTTAAAGGGCCAGAAACAAAGACACAATACAGACCAAAAGGAGGTCCAGACTATGGCTGTCAGAGAGAACCCTTTAAACCAGAGCAGATAGAAAAATCTCGTACACCAGTGGGACCATAGCTGTCCCCACAAGGGGACCAGATGTTTTCACAGAGGGGCAACCTGAAATGTAAAATAAAGTGTCTCCATGGTGATTTTACTGCATTTAGTGTCCCCTTTTTCTTTTTCTCTTTTTTTAACAAGACAGAGGTGGCATAATCCTTACAGTGCAGGGAAGGAAGGAGGTAATTCCCTGAATCAACAGGGCTTTGGCAGCTGCTGGGAGTCCCTCAGTTTCTCCTTTTACATACAGGATTAGCTCCTCTGATTCAGTTCCACACCAAGCATGCTCTATCTCCTAACATTTCAGTAGATAGGTCTCACAAAGTTCCGGGGCGGAGGGGGGGTACAAGATTTGTAACTTAAAGTTTGGTTCCTGACCTTGAAGCCAATTAATACCAATTTAATAATGAGGACTGGGTTTTGAGAAAAAGAAAAAAGGAGGTTTATTGCTTGGCTAACAAAGGAGAAACACAGGGGACTCTGCCAAAGTTGTGACTCTCTTTATCTGGAGAGACAAGGGGTTTTAAAGGAGTTTCACTTGTTAACCTGGGAGATACTCTGTTCTTAGGTCCCCAGCAGGCATTTCCCTCTGCAATGGGTGTGCTCCAGGCAGCCAGCTAGGGGCTTCTATCATCCTGCTTCGCAAAGGGGGATAAAGTTCATTGCAGTTCCTTAAAACACAGTCCAAAGGGGTGTCAGGCTTACTCTCTTTATTTCTGATTTTCATGTCCAATATACTTAAGTTTTTACCACCAAAATCACACAACAAAACGAACAAAAACAAACAAACAAAAAAACAAAAAATAGAACACAGAACACAAATAAACAGAAACCCGGTGGCTAAACACAGAAACAGGGGAACAGTGCAACATCTTGCTAAAGCTCCAGGGTAGGAGCGCGTGCGTGCTCATCGGCACCTCTCTACAGTTCCAGAGGAATTCCCTACAGAACAGAACAGAGGACAGAATGATTCTCGTTACTGTTCTGCACAGAAGTATATGTGAGCCTCCCCGTGCCACATCTCTGTCATCAGAAGAGATCTCCCTTAACTGGATATCAGATGTTATAAAGGAGCCACTTACCTATGGAGGCCTCCTCCATCAGGTGCTTGCTAATAGTTTTAGTGCAGAGGTTCACTGTAGTGCTCCCTGGACTAAAGGCTCTTTTCCAAATATAAAGAAGATGGACCAAATCAGGCCTTCGTGGAGAGCGGTTCCTTGGTGCCTATGGTTGATATACCATTCTAATTTGTGAAAGTGCCACAGAAAATAGGGTAAGCCTCCTTCTCATGGTACGCTTGAAAGCAACTGTTTGGATAAAGTGGTTGCCAAGGCAGAGACCTAATTCAGTTCCTGAAGGATGAGACCTCACCTCAATCCCTTGGTAATGGAACTCTCTGAACTTGGGATCCAGGAAGCCAGGCACACAGAGTCAGTCTCAGTCCCAGTCCCAGTGTCTCACTTGCTTCAATTTAGCAAGGAC
Source organism: Callospermophilus lateralis (assembly GCF_048772815.1). Taxonomy (NCBI): domain Eukaryota; kingdom Metazoa; phylum Chordata; class Mammalia; order Rodentia; family Sciuridae; genus Callospermophilus; species Callospermophilus lateralis. The sequence continues at coordinate 692,894 of NW_027515494.1, forward strand.
AGAGTCAGTCTTTCTTGGTACCTACTGATGTGAGGATGGCCAAATGCCAGGAGTTCTCTGAAGAGGGGCCTTTCCTGAAAAAGCAGGTAGTGGCTCACAGCTGGCTCCTGAACACTTCACAAAGTTGGACAAGGAGACCAGATCTGAGACAGGACACGCCATATTGGGGGAACATAGTATGGCCCAGCAGTCAGAGGATACTCTGGAGAGTGAGAGACCTACTTGGGGAAGGAGGTGCCTTTGTGGGTGTAGATGTGTGTTTGTGGTTTTGTCTCATGTTCTGAGAATAGGCAGGAAAGTCGGTTTGTTTGGTTTGGAGTGAACTGTTTCTAGTAAGTTGTTTCACAAGGCGAGTGTTTCTATGTCTGTGTATCCCACAGTGTCCGTGCTTGTAGACATTAGAAAAGAGAATGCATCAATGGATGTTTCCTGTCAAGTAGAAAGCTTCCCAGCATTCATCCTGCCCAATTTATGAGTGCACTAGGGCTTGCCTTATCGATGGGCAACACCTGCTATTTTCCTAAGTTCCTGTTTTCTTCCTGAAATCTAGCAACTCTCCATAATAGGTTCATGCATTTGCATCCAGGATATGTACCACCTCCAACCACTGTGACATGGACATGTACTGGATAGCTGAAGAGAATGGCAAGCATCTCAGAAAAGTCAGATATCAGTGTGACCCGGAAAGTCTCAGTAGAGAAACACTGAAAGGGCCTTTTGATTACCTATTGTTCTGTTGCCCTGAATGTCAGGAAGTTCTTTGCCTCAGGCCACGCTTTTGTGAAGCCTGAAGAAAACAGTTTTCAAATGGAAATGAATGGGCATCACCTGTGGCTCTTTGCTTAAGTGCTTTGTAAAGAGATGTGTCTGAATCAGCCTCTTGGCCCTGTGTGAGCCTGTGGCTTAGATTATTAGCACCTGATGGGTCTAAAGAAAGATCCCATGTGTGGATCCATAATCAAAATGGCCAAAAAATCAGTCATTGTTGATGAAGTCTCTTGCATTCCTCTGTAAGGTTCCTGACCTCCATCAAGTGAGAAAAGGGATCCATTGGGTCAATTGAGTTCTTCAAAGCCCTGCAGATGCTAGCCCATAGGTTCTTGGGTTTTCTTATGAATCCAATTCAAATAAAGACTCTAAACCCCACAGACAGTAGGCCTCAAATTGAAGAACAGAGCTGTATTAATGGCAGGCATATTTGATCACTCCTGGTTCACAGGAAGGGTGTCCAGGCCACTCTGACTTTTGGCAAATGAGGGGAAAGGGAGATTATTTGGGACACTGTCTTGTGCTGCGCCTCTCATGGAATCCTCCTGCCAGAAGTTATGATGAGTGTCTATTTGGAAGAAGATGAGTGCCATTTGGGAGTGTTTTGGTTTTAATTTTGGGCATTTGTGTGGCGGTTGGTAGAGATAATTGGGTCCACCTTGTCTTCAATTTTGGTGTGATTCCCCTTAGAGACTGTGTTTTGGAACTGACCTCTGAGAAGGTACAAGGTCCTGTGTCATTGTATATCCATAATTCTAGGACATCTCTACGGAATGTAATTCAAAGCTAAGTATACCAATCAAGGACCAAATGAACTTCTGGGCTTCAAATCTTACCTAGATTTCTGTTTTCATACTTATATTGAAAGGTTAATAAAATAGGTACTTGTCACGTCCTGTTTTTCTGTATGCTTAATAAAACACTGTTGAAATCTTGAGAACTGTTTGCTCTTCTTGTTCCCAGAATGTGCTGCCCCCAACTGCCAAACTGCAGAATGTACTCCATCAACCATTTGCACGCAAATCGCCCACTCGCCCTTACCCATCAATAAACTTCCCTCCCTGCCCTCTCCAAGGAAAATATATAAGCACTTCTTAAGCTGTTCTCAGGGCTCTCTGCTCTATTCAACTGATCTCTGAGCCCTTGCATGCCGGACTCCCAATAAACCCTTTGAGGTTGCATTAGACAGTCTCTTGGTGGTCTCTTCCACCGACGCTCACCCGACCTTTACTTCTGGTGGCCCCAGCGAGATCCGGCAGCTGCAGATGAAAGACCCCCAATGGGCTCCTCTGGGGGTAAATAAGGCCCCTCTTTCTGGTTTCAGGATTCAGGTTAGGGTTTGACAAAATGGCTATTGGTAAAGAGTGTGAGCTCTCTCCCACGGTGGCTGACACACATGTCACAGAGCCACAGGCCATGTTCCTGTGGGATGGACTCGGGAAATCGAGGAACCATAGTCTCCTCGACTCAGTGATATTTTCTTTCAGATTTGGAATTGGCAGCCCATCAGGATTTGCCCGCTACTCAGTCCTGGTCTCAGTATTGGACGTCCATTGTCTGTCTTTATTGTCTTGTCTTGTCTGTGTCGTGTGTCTTTGCTTTCACTGTCTGTGTATATTTCATTATGGGACAGAGCACTTCAATGACTCTGTCCCTGACCCTTAATCACTGGACCAAAGTCTGCTTAAGGGCTCAGCTTCTTTCTTTTTCATTAAAACACCAGACCTGGCAGATTCTGTGTCTCAGAGTAACCCACCTTTGTAGTCGGATGGCCCCTAGAAAGATGTTTCTACTTCGCACTAATTTGAAAAGTCTCAGATATTGTCTTTCAGCCGGGGCCACATAGCCATCCAGATCAATAGCCATATATCTTAACTTGTCAGGACCTCTGCAAATCTCCTCCTCCATGGGTGAAGCCTTTCCTTGTCCCTGCACCCACTCCTACTCCTTCCCCTACGATTCTATCTCTCAAACTCTCTGCTCCTCAACCTCCACCCTCTGTTCTCCCTGAGTCTCAAGACTCTACTCGTCCTTATCCTCTGCCCTTGTCCCCCAACCCCCAAAACCCTGTAAGTAATTCCCCTGCTGCTTACTCAGCCTCTCCACCATTCGAGGAAGCCAGGATGGCCCAGCACCCTCCAGATGACTGTCCAATGGCACACACAGCCCCTCCTTCCCTAGAGGAAGCTGGCCCGGCTAAAAAAACTCAGAGAACTCGCCAACGTTTTCACACCTGCCTACTTGGGATGACTGCCAACAACTCCTAGGGACTCTCTTCACGACAGAGGAATGAGAGGAAAAACCTCCTGGAAGCTAGAAAAAAATATCCTCGGACTTGATGGGCGACCAACACAACTTCCCAACATAATCAAAGCCGGCTTCCCCTTAAACCAACCCAACTGAGACCCCAACACCTTTGAAGATAGGGAGCATATGTCCAATTATTGCCAGGCTCTAATAGCGGGTATCCAAGGGGCCGCTAGGTGACCAACTAATTTGGCCATGGTAAGAGAAATTATTAAAAGGCCTGATGAATCTACCTCTATGTTTCTAGAGAGAATTATGGAGGCATATAAGAGGTATACTCCTTTCGATCCTCAGGCAGCAGATCAAAAGGCATCTGTCATGATGGCCTTAATTGGGGAAGCTGCCATGGATATTAAAAAAAAAAAAAAAAAACGTTAAAAGAGAGATTTAGTCAGAGAAGCCAAAAAAATATACTATAAAAGAGAAACAGGGAAAAAGAAAGGGAGCAAAGGGATGATGAGAGAAGCAAAAGAAAGACTAAGGCATTGACTTAGATCCTGGTCACAACAAGAAAGAGGCCAGAAATTAAGACATAAGGTGACAGGAAGGGATACCTGGGCCCGTGCCAGAGGCCACCCCTGGCCTCAGATCAATGTGCCTACCTTAAAAAAAAGGACACTGGGCCAAAGAGTGCCCTATAAAGAGACAGACACGCCAGCCAGCCATTCTGACTCTGGAGGATGACTAAGAAAGTTGGGGCTCAGATTCCTTCCCCTAGCTCAGGGTAACTTTTGAAGAGTAGGGGACCCCAGTAAACTTTGAAATGAATACAGGAGCAGTATACTCAGCCCTTAGGGCCCCATTGGGCCGTCTATCAAATAAAAGGTCTGTAGTTCAAAGGGCTAATGGCAGTAAATATCGGGCTTAGACTACTAAGAGGACCATGGACCTGGGGAAAGGAAAAATCCATCACTCCTTCCTAGTAATCCCAGAATGCCCGCACCCATTGATGGGCAGAGATCTGCTCACCAAGCTCTGGGCCAAAATAACTTTTAACCCTGAAAGCCCCCAAAAGAAATTTCTAAATCCTTCAGTAAAAACTCCTATAGTCACGGCTGTAACTATATTAGTAGAAGATAAACATCCACTCTTCACACCCCGCAAGACTGATCAAACAGGCAAGCTACCGCAGAAATGGATAACAGATTACCCAGATGCCTGGGCAAAAACTGCTGTGTTAGGCCTGGGCGTGAAACAACCTCCAATAACAGTGGAGTTAAAAACCTCAGCCTCCCCAATCAATGTCAAATAATATCTTCTAAGCATAAAAAGCTAAAGATGGGATAAGGCCCTATATTCAGAAATATCTGGCCTTAGGGGTCCTAAGGCCCTGTCAATTGGCCTGGAACACTCCCCTGTTATTAGAAGATAAAGCCAGGAACCGGGGACTATCAACCTTTTAAAGACCAAAGAGAGATCAACAACAGAGTGCAGGACATTCACCCCACAGTACCTAATCTGTTCAAACTGCTTAGCACTCTGAACCCTGAGCAGAAATGGTATACTGTTCTGGACTTAAACGAAGCTTTCTTTTGCTTGCCTCTGCATAAAGATAGTCAGTTGCTGTTTGCTTTTGGGTGGGTAGACCCAGAAACCGGAAAGTATGGTCAACTAACTTGGACTAGACTCCCAGAGGGGTTCAAAAACTCCCCCACTCTCTTTGATGAAGCCCTCCACAGAGATCTCAACAATTTCAGAACTACACACCCCGAAGTCACCCAGCTTTAATACGTGGATCACCTGCTACTGGCATCCAACACCAAGGAAAACTGAACTGGGACCCAAGAACTATTATCGGAGCTTGTTCAACTCGGGTATAGAGCTTCTGCCAAAATTGCCCAATTTGCAAGCAAGAAGTAATCTTCCATGACTATTTCCTCAGGGGCGGTAAACGATGGCTCATTGAGCCCAGAAAACAAACCGTTGAGCAGATACCAACCCCATCTTACAGCAGACAACTAAGAGAGTTTCTTGGGATTGCTGGGTTTTGCAGGTTATGGATAAATGGGTTCGCGTCCTTAGCTGCTCCTTTATACCCGCTGTTAAAGGGAGATGCCCAATTCCAATGGACCCCTGAGTAACAGGAATTTTTAGATAACATCTAAGGACACTGACACTGAATGCCTCAACTTTACTGAGCTCAGCCTGCAATTACAGAAAGCCCTACACTAAGTTAAAAATGTACGTCAACTCACTCACCTTGGTTCAAAGAAACTGCAGGCACTCCTGTAGGATTAAGAACAGAGTTTTCCACTAACCAACACACAGCGAAAGAAAAAAACTGAACCGGTAACAAAAGCCTGTTGGGTCAGTCAATTGTTTAATGCTTACTCTTCCAAGTTTCTTAGAGGAAAGCACCTATGAGGAACCAGACCAGGACAATTCTGGGAAGTGGACATTACTGAAATTAAGCCAGCAAGGTATGGACTTAAATATCTCCTAGTCTTTGTAGATACATTTTCAGGATGGATTGAAGCCTTACACACACACACACACACACACACACACACACACACAGAAAAAAAAAAAAAAAAAAAAAAAAAACAACGGCCCAAATGGTTCTCAAGAAGATCCTGGAAGATATTTTTCCAAGATATGGTCTGTTTAAGGTAATTGGGTCTGATAATGGACTTGTGTTCATGGCCCAGGTAAGTCACGTGTGGATTAATTGTAAGTTACATTATGCTTATATACCCCAGAGCTCAGGAGAGGTAGAAAAAATAAATAGAACCATTAAACAGACCTTAACAAAATTAAGCTTAGAGACCGGCATAAAAGATTGGACTATGCTCCTGCCTTATGCACTGTTTCATGCGAGAAATACTCCCTCAGTTTCTTTGTGTAACCTCACCCCCTATGAAATTCTCTATGATGCCCATCATCCAGTAAGGGACCTAATCCCCAACTCTAAGGCCTAACAATCCCTTCCACACCCCTTGCTTGACAGACTTAAAGCCATTGAAAGAACTCAGTGATAACTGTGGAAACAGCTGGCCACTGCCTACCAACCTGGGGACGAGGGGATTCCACATCAATATCAAGTAAGAGACTTCGTCAACATAAGACAACATCAGGTGTCATTCCTAGAACCCCGCTGGAAAGGAACATACCAGGTGCTACTTATAACACCTACAGAGGTAAAAGTAGACAGAATCACTTTTTGGATCCATGCCTCTCATCTAAAGCCTTCGCTGTGTCCAGACTCTGGTTGGAAACTGGAAAAGACTGGTAACCATTTCAAATTTCGTATTCGCTATGTGGACAAGACTGTAGACTCTCAACTTGGCCACCAGTACTCCTAACCCTCATCAGCCTGTTCAGCAGTGAAGGCTGATCTCAAATCCTACTAGACAAGAAGTATGGTATATCTCGCATACAGCCCCCTTAGGGACCTGGTGGCTATCTCTCCACCCAGACATTATTCAGCTTGGTATACGTCTTTCCTATTGAGATAACCCTGATGAAGAGGATCCCACTAAAGTTTCATTAAATCCCTTCCGTTCCATAGATAATTGAAACAAACATTATGGATGCACAGAAACGCGAACCAGATTCAGGTTGGCTAGCCTAGATTACGATGTATGCCCGGCGGACTATCAAAGCCACAAACAGCCATGGCTGTGTGGGGGAAAAGACAACTTCTTGTGTAACTCATGGGGATGTGAGCATACCGGGGCTGCCTGGTGGAACCCAAACTCCTCATCACATTCAGTACACAGCATTGGCCATATTACCAATTAGACAACCAAAAGCTATGGCCCCCAGAGGGTTCTCTAGATCCTCAAATTCTGCGTGACATTTTTAACTTCGGCAAGTGCTCAAAAGGGGAAAATTCCCCTATGCGGAATCCTTTTCCCTCCTTCACTCACATCCTGTACTATGCTTCTCCAATAGTTCCTCACCCTCAGTCTTCTGCTCTAGAGTCTCTGCTGTCACTCCCACCTCAGCAACGTGATTTCTCACCTCCAATTACTAGATCAAAAACCCAAACCTCTGCCAGTTCTCAGACCATTGCCCCCTTGCTGAGGTAGCAGGTACCGAGGTACCCCTCCACTCACTCACTCCTCTCTTTTTCTGTCTGTGCCTGCACTAGGTCCCACCAAGTCCTCTAAGAAGCTAAACCAAAGCTCAAACCAGCTGAGAAGAGCCCTCAGACCCCTATCCAAGATGTAATAAAAATAGCCTGTAAAGTTGCTTTGTCATCACTGAAAACAGGCTACTAAAAATTTAAAGTCCCTCACAGGCTTTTTGGAATACTCACTCCCATCTTCACCTCTGCTCTACCTGTTCTACTGCTCAAGTTTTGTTCTAGGAAAATCCCAAACCCCTTTTCCATTATTCTTTTACATCTCATCTTCCTCATTCTCAGATCCACGGAGCTGCTCTCAGCCTCGCCTTCCCAGTCTTCCCCCTCTGTACCAGGTCCATAGATATGTCTTAAATAACCTTCTCCAGAAGTCTTCACCGAGGCTTACATTAGGTCTTTCAGCAAAAGAGTCCCTCTGAAAGAGTTCAATGTAGATAAACTTCCACTTTTCGTGTTGCCCTGTTCTACTTGGCCACTGGCTGGAAAAATCACCACCCCTAAGCTTGACACCGCCTTACTAGGTTTTCACAAAATATGTGAACAAAGCCTCTGGCCTTGAGCTGGGGCTTCACAGAGATGACTACATTTCTAAGATAAAAAAGTTACCAACTGGGCTTCATGGTGACAGCTGGCAGGGAGAAAAAAAGAGACAAAAAAGCTCTCCCTTTCCAAGGTGTCCTTGAAAAGTTAACTTGCCCAGAACAGAGGAACAAAAACAGAAACAAAAACTGATTTTTGTGAATTTCTACAGACTGTGAACTTCTGATCCACTTCCCTTACATGTTGGGTACAAATTCTAAAACTACCAAAACTTGGGGTTCAGGGGATTAATTGATTACAACAGAAGCAATGTCCTCTAAATCCGGATGCAACCAAATAAGGCTGTTTTCCTGTGTTTGGTGCTATCTTAGGTCCCTTTCCTTGTCCATCCCTACAACAGTATAATTCTATACACTTTAACATTATTTATGTTTTCATAAAATGGTCAATATATGTGATTAATTATGTAATGATGCAGATGTTTTCCAGAGTTCTCTATCATGACGTAGGTTCATTTAAAGATCAAATAGGGGGGCATACAACCCGGTTCCAGCGGGAACCTGTATCCCTCACTTTAGCCATCCTATTAGAAATAATAGTTGCTTAAGGGGTGGGCTAGTCCATGAGACACAACAAAGACACAATTAGAAGCAGAAATAGGCCAAACCTTAAAGACATTAAAAACCGACATCACAGCTTTACAGGAATTTTAACCTCTCTCTTTCTGAAGTTGTTTTACAAAGCAGGCGAGTGTTGGACCTCCTCTTCATGAGAGAAAGGTGCCTTTTTGCTTGCATTGAGGGAAGAATGTTGTTTTTGTGCCGACAATACTGGAGTTGTAAAAGAATCTATGAATAAATTAAGAAAACGACTTGAAGAGCTTCAAAGAGAGACAGAGGCCCCAAAAGGGAGGTTTGAGTCTTGGTTCACATAGTGACCTGATTAACTGCACTTTTATCTGCCATGGCCGGTCCATTAAAATTCCTCATATTATTGCTAACTGTAGGACCCTGTTTGCTCAACCGTGTAGTTTTCTTTCTAAACCAAATCGAACCTGTTATTAATCCTAACCATACACTGTTCTCTCAATCTAATTTTACAGAAGAGCAGGGACAGAATTGGTATTAAAATACAGGAAAATAGAGGATCTTCCACCTGCTGAAAACCTCAAAGGTCCACGTAGAAATGATCCCTGGAGAAGATGTAGGCAAGTATGAAGGACCTGAGAGAGCAAAAGTCTTCCATGGCAAACAACCTGCTCAGGATGAAGGGATGTGTCTGAATCAGCCACTCTCTTCTTAATGTAGAGAAGATGGACCAAAGCAGGCATGTGTTGAGAGCTGCTCCTGCATGCCTATGGTTGACATACCTCTCTGACCTGTGAAAGTGTCACAGGAAGTAGGAGCAGCCTCCCTCTCATGGGAACCTTGGAAGCAACTGTTAGGACAAAGTTGTTGCCAAGGCAGTGACCTCATTCAGTTCCAAAATTAAGTGACTTCACCTAACTTACTTGGTGATGGAACTCTCTGAACTTGGAATCCAGGAAGCCAGGCACCCAGAGCCAGTCCCAGTCCCAGTCCCAGTGGTCAAACTTATTTTGATTTACCAAGGACAGACTCAGTCTTTCTTGGGACCTACTGATGTAAGGATGGCCAAATGCAAGGAAAGCTATGAAGAGGGGCCTTTCCTGAGAAAGCACGCAGTGGCTCACCGCTGGCTCCTGACAACTTCACAGAGTTGGCCAAAAAGACCAGATTTGAGACAGAGCAGGCTATTTCCAGGGAACATAATAAGGCCCACCAGACAGAGGACACTCCAGATAGTCACACCTACTTGGGGGAAGGAGGTGCCTTTGTGGTGTTGGTGTGGGTTTGTGGTTTTGTCTCATGTTCTGAGAATAGGTATGAAAGGCGGTTTGTTTTGTTTGGAGTGAACTGTTTCTAGTAAGTCGTTTGACAAGGCGAGAATTTCTATGTCTGTGTATCCCACTGTGTCCGTGGTTGTAGACATTAGAAAACAGAATGCATCAATTAATATGTCCTGTCTAGTAGAAAGCTTCACAGCATTCATCCTGCCCTATTTATGAATGGACTGCAGCTTGCCTTATTGATGTGCAACACCTGCTATCTTCCTTAGTTTCTGTTTTATTCCTGAATTCTGGCCACTCTCCAGAATAGGTTCATGGTTTTCTGTTTAAGATATGTACAACCTCGAAGCTCTGTGACATGACCATGTCCTGTATAGCTGAAGGGAATGGTGAGCATCTCAGAAAACTCAGATATCAGTGTGACCAGGAAAGTCTTAGTGGAGAAACCCTGCTTGAGGCCTTTTGTTTACCTACTCTTCTGTTGCCCTGAATGTCAGGAAGGTCTTTTCCTCAGTCCACCACTTTGTGAAGCCTGAAGAAAACAGTTTTCAAATGGAAATGAATGGGCATTACCTGTGGCTCTTTGCTTAATTGCTTTGGAAAGGATGTGTCTGAATCAGCTTATTTACCCTGTGTGAGGCTGTGGCTTAGATTCTCAGGTCCTGATGGATCTAAAGAAAGATCCCATGTGTACATCCAAAACCAAAATGGCCAAAAGAGCAGTCCTTGTGGATGAAGTCTCTCGCCTTCCTCTGTAACTTTCCTGACCTCCATCAAGTCAGTTTAGGGATCCTTTGGGTCAAATGAGTTCTTCAAAACCTTGCAGAGTCTAGCCCATAGTTGCTTGGGTTTTCTCAAGACTCCAATTCACATAAAGAATCCAAACCCCACAGTCATTTGGCCTCAAATTGAAGAAGCGGAGCAGTATTAACGGGAGGCCTATTTAATCTCTTCTGGTTCACAAGAAGGGTGTCCAGGCCACCCTGAATTTAGGCAAATTAGGTGCAAAAGAGCTTATTTTGGACACGATCTTGGGCTATGCCCCTCATGGAAAACTCCAGCCATAGTGGAGTTTATTGTGAGTGTCTATATGGAAGAAGATGGGCGCCACGTTGGAGTGTTTTGGTTTAAATTGTGGTCATTTGGGTGGCGGTTGGAAGAGATGACTTGGTCCACATGTTCTTGAACTCTGGTGTGATTCCCTTAGAGTCTGAGTTCTTCCACTGACCTCAGAGAAGTATTGCCATGAATAGTGTTGAGATTTTTGGAAGCCAGGCATGAGCATCGCCCTTGGAAACTGAGTTCTAGGCCCAGGGTGGCTTTCCACAGAGCACTGAGCCTCTCAGCCAGGATACCACAAATTTTATTCTGAAAGACTTGGCACCCATAGTTGAGAGTCAAAACTCATATGGACCTCACATTGTAGACCTAAATGGGCATAGCATCATATGATCTTTTGGCCACTCTTTGGGAAGCCTTACCTGTGAGTGTTCTCCAGAGATTTCATTGAAATGAGCTTCCTAACCATTTAATGGTTCCTGAAAAAATTGAAACTCACAGTGCCTCCAACTTCATCCTTAAAAAATGGCTAGATAAATACCATGAAATTTTTGAATTTCCCATCACCAGGTGGCACTGGAAAACCTTTTGATGTCCTGTTGCTGATCATGAATATACCAGACAGTGCCTTGATTGACTGGGTTTCATGTAAATGGTGTAGAACAGAGATGCCAGTAAGTTGGACTTTGTTGAGTAGTAGGTTAGAGCAGTGGTGGGCAGGTATGTGATAAAACATCTGTGGTGGGGCCATGTGGATCTTCCATTGGCTTCCAAATGGCTTGTGACTGACATGGTGCAGCCAGCAGAACCTTCCATGTAAAGGCAAGTTGTTATATGGAGAGGTTTCAGGACATTGTTCAGAATCAGGTTGCTATGGTCAAGGGGGCAAGATATGTGGGATAGGATCCTGGTTCTTGTATCCTCCTGCAAAACCTGACCCACCATACATGACAGAAGTTCCTCTTGCATTGTGACCCAGTTGAACTCCTTGTATTTTGTGAAGCAAAAACCAAACTCTCAGTGCAGCAGGAAGAAACACCACGAAAATGGAAGATGACCATATGCCTTCACAGTGCACACCGGCACACATTTAGCCCCCAGTGGCCACAGTTTATCTAAAAAGAGAATTCAGCACTGCTGCCTCATGTACATTGGGAAATAAGAAACCATGTCCTCCAGGTCTCATAGATGCAGACCAAGCTTTTATGGTCTCCCTAGAAAGGAAGCTAAAGCTCTTGACAACAACATATTTTTCAAGTGCCCAACCTCACAGGCAGTTTCTCAAGAAGTCTCTAGGCCAGCAGACCTCCATGTTTGTGGAATTTTTACCCTGTCCCATACTTTTGGAAACTACTCTACCACTTCCAAGGTTGTGAGCTCCTGAGCATATTGCATTCCACAAATTTATTCACAGATTTTCTAAATCTTCTCCTCTAATTGTGTCTTACTTGGGGTGAAGGGATTGTCAAGGCATTGTTCTGGTTGAGAGTGGGAATAATTTTGTGTAGCACATATTTACATACACATTGGATTCATTGTTCAATTTTCCATTCAAAATACTGAATCCTTGACACTAACCCATACCCTACTAGACTCTGACTATTAATTCTAATATGATGGAGAAAAATAACCGAAACAGAATAGAAATACTAGCACTTCAGAAGAGGCATGGTGTATAGTTGGTCTTGCCTTTTGCATGATATAGGGTAGGAGTTATAAATCTTGTCAATTTTTTGTTGAAATAGTTCTGCATGTGTTTTTAAAGTTAACACATCTGTGAATTCCTGTCTCCATTTTTCTGTAGCCTATTCAGCACATGTATTTTTATACGCACATATAGAATCCTACCTGGTATCACACGTATATTCTTGAGAGGTGGCTAACTTGGCAGATACAAAGTGTGAGAAGAGATCACTCCTCATTAATACTTTTGGAACTGAAAATTCAGACTATGAGTGAGCTTCTTAGTTCAAGAACATTATACATAAATCCATGTTCAGTAAAATTAATATTTTTGGATCTGTGGATGATATATATTTCACAATGAATTTTAATTGGCATATATATTGCTACTTTTTAATGTCTCTGTGTGTGTTTTGTCTGTGTGTGTGTGTGTGTGTGTGTGTGTATATATATATATATATATATATATATATATATATATATATTCTCTCGATTTTTCAAAATATAAAATATATGTGTCCTATTATACACTCCCTAAATTCATTCTTGTTCATGTATGTGGTTTTATATTAAACTTTTCATAATATTATTTTAAAAATATTCATCCACCTGAAATACATATTTGTTTTCTAGTACTAAAAAGTTACTTCAGTGAATGGTGCAAACAAATCCTTATATTTTTACAGTAGCTGACCCACTTTTACATCAATGCAAGTAGATTCCTATGGGACATGATGTGTATTTTGACGTTCATTTTTATTAAACACTGGTACATTACTATTTCTGCAGTTTTTGTACATCATAGAATATACATTTCATCCACAAGTTCACAAATTTAAAGAAATTTGTAACACATTCAATCACTTCCTGCTTCAGAACATATGTATTCCTCCTTGTTTTTGACTGTTCATTTCATGAGACTTCTTTCCAAACACATTATTTTCGATTTCCATAATCAATTTTGAAGCAAAATTCACACACTCTTTATGATAAACCACAACCGTAATATTACCATTAGATGTATTACTGGTTGGAATGAATGTATATATATCAATATATGATTCCTGTGTATTTTCAGATATCAATTCAATCCATTATTTAAAGTTGGAACAAGTTATATTATTTATTCGCAGTATGGTCTATTCATGCGTTATCTCTATATTCATACATACATGGTACACCTATATGTACCTCCAATACTAATTTATACCCCTTCAAAATATTGCTCCAAGAAATGGTGCAAGAAAGACTCATGTCACCTGATCTACATATACGTTTTATCACAGTAATATTCTGGCCACAAAATGCAAAGTCACACTTACGATTGTACCAAAGCCTAAATGGAATGTGAGTATGGGTTATGAAAATCACCCATGTCCACGTTGCCTAATGCTCTCAAATGTCAATCCTATTGGTGACTACATATTTGTTACTTCCTAAGATTATATATTCAATCTCAAGCCTGTTGAAAGTGTCTATTGCTATCACTCACTTTATATTTTGCCTGATTTCCTAATGTCGCTATTGATATCTGCTTTCCTACATATTTTCCCCATTTCATCACTGTGACTGACTCTTCACATGTGCTGACATTTACATTTTCTGTCTACCTGAAAACCTATTGCTAAAGAACTATTTGTCCAAATGCTATACTCACACTTTTTTCTAATCCTACCAACTATCTTCCTAATCCTACCGACTCTCCCTCTTTGAATGGTTGTTCTCCTCAACATTCAATCATCCAAGGTATCAGGTCCTATGCCATTGTGTATAGATTTATCTGAGACATCTGTGCAGAACATAATTAAATGCTAAGTATCCCAATCAAGGACCTAATGCCCTTCTGGGCTTCAAATGTTACCGAGATTTCTGTTTTCATTCATATATTTCACCTATATAATCTTATATATATCGCAGGTTCCCAATACCATTATTCATCCAGCAGAATGATCCTAACCCAAATCAAACATGTTATTAACCGTAACCATACACTGTTCCCTCAATCTAACTTTACAGAATTGCAGGGACAGAGTTGGTCTTACAATACAGGAATGTAGGAGATCTTCAACCTGCAGAGAACCTCAAAGGTCCATGCAGAAATGATCCCTAAAGAAGATGTAGGCAGCTATGAAGGACCTGAGAGTGCGAAAGTCATCTTTCATGACAAAAAAAAAAAAAAAAAAAAAAAAAAAACAGGTCAGGATGAAGGGATGTGTCTGAAGCAGTCTCTCTCTTCTTAATGTAGAGAAGATAGACCAAACCAGGCTTGTGTGGAGAGCTGTTCCCGGGTGCCTGTGGTTGATATTACATTCTAGCTTGTGAAAGTGTCATAGGAAGTAGGGGCAGGATCCATCTCAGGGACCCTTGGAAGCAACTGTTAAGACAAAGTGGTTGCCAAGGCAGTGACCTCATTCAGTTCTAGACGAAGTGACCTATGTCACTTTCTTGTTGATGGAACACTCTGAACTTGGGATCCAGGAAGCCAGGCACCCTGAGGCAGTCCCAGTCCAAGTACCAGTGGTCTCAAATGTTTGGATTTAAGAAGGACAGAGTCAGTCTTTCTTGGCAACTAAATTGAAGATGGACAAATGCCAGGAAAGCTCTGAAGAGGGGCTTTACCTGAGAAAACAGGCAGTGGCTCACCACTGGCTCCTGATAACATCACAGTTTTGGCCAAGGAGACCAGATCTGACATAGCACAGCCCGATTCGGGGGAACATAGTATGGCCCACCAGTCAGAGGACGCTCTGGATAGTCACAGACCTATTTGGGGAAAGAATGTGCCTTTGTGGGTGTGTGTGTGTGTGTGTGTTTTTGATTTTGTCTCATGTTTTGAGAATATGTAGGAAAGTCGGTTTGTTTGGTTTGGAGTGGACTGTTTCTAGTAAGTCCTTTGAGAAGGCGAGTGTTTCTATGTCTGGATATCCCACTGTGTCCGTGGTTGTAGACAATAGAAAAGAGAATGCATCAATAGATGTGTCCTGTCTAGTAGAATTCTTCGCAGAATTCATCCTGTCCAATTTATGAATGGACTGCAGGTTACCTTATGGATGGGCAACACCTACTACCTTCCTACATTCGTGATTTCTTCCTGAATTCTGGCCACTCTCCCATAGGCTCATGGTTTTGTGTTCAAGATATGTATCTCCTCCACAATCTGGGACACGGCCATGTACTGGATAGCTGAAGAGAATGGTGAATATCTCAGAAAACTCAGATATCAGTGTGACCAGGAAAGTCTCAGTGGAGAAAATCTGCTTTGGGATTTTGCTTACCTATTTTCTGATGCCCTGAATGTAAGGAAGGTCTTTGCCTAAGGCCCCACATTTCCAATGCCTGAAAAAAACAGTTTTCAAATGGAAATAAATGGGCATCACCTGTGGCTCCTGGATTAATTGCTTTGCAAAGGGATATGTCTGAATCAGCCTCTCAGTGCAGTTTGAGATTATCGCTTAGATTCTCAGCACCTGATGGATCTAAAGAAAGATCCCATGTGTGCATCCAAATCCAAAATGGCCAAAAGAGAAGTCATTGTGATGAAGTCTCTTGCCTTCCTCTGTAAGGTTCCTGATCTCCATCAAGTGATAATAGGGATCTTTGGGTCAACTGAGTTCTTCAAGCCCTGCAGAGGCTAGCCCATAGGTGCTTGGGTTTTCTTATGACTGCAAATCACATAAAGAAACTATACCCGACAGTCAGTATGCCTCAAATTGGAAAAGCGGAACAGTATTAATGGCATGCCTCTTTGATCAGTCCTGGTTCACAGGAACGTTGTCCAGGAAACACTGACTTTAGACAAATGAAGGGCAAGGGAGCTTATTTTGACATTGTCTTGGGCTGTGTGCCTCATAAAAACTTCCAGCCAAGGTTATGATGAGTGACTATATGGAAGAAAATGAGGGCCATGTGGGAGTGTTTTGGTTTTAATTCTGGTCATTGGTGTGGCGGTTGGAAGAGATGACTGGGTCAACTGGTCTTGAACTCTGGTGTGTTTCCACGTAGAGACTGAGTTTTGAAACTGATCTCAGAGAAGTATTGCCATGAATTGTGTTGGGATTTTAGGAGGCCACGCATGAGAGTCGCCCTTGGAACCTGAGATCTAGGACCAGGGTGGCTTTCCACAAAGAACTGGGAATGTCAGCCTGGATATCACATGATTTTATTCTGAAAGACTTGGCAGCCATAGTTGAGAGTCAAAAGACATAGGACCTCACATTGTAGACCTCAATGGTCCTGGCTTCAAGTGACATTTGTCCACTCTTTGGAAAGCCTTGCCTGTGAGAGTTCTCTAGAATTTTCTTTGAAATGAACTTTCTCAACATTTAATGGTTCCTGAATAATTGAAATCCACAGTGCATCCAACGTCATCCTTGAAAAATGGCTAGATAAATAACACGAAATTTTTGAAATTTCCATGACCAGGTGGAACTGCAGAAACTTTCGATGTCCTGTTGCTTATCATGAGTGTACCAGACAGTGCCTTGATTGACAGGGTTTCATGAAATTTGTTTAGAACAGAGAAGCAAGTATTTTGGAGCCTGCTGAGTAGTGGGCCTAGAGCAGTGGTGGAGAGGTGTGTGATAAAACATCATGGTGGGGCCATTTGTATCTGCCATTGGCTTCCAAATGGCTTGTAACTGACAGAGTGCAGACATCAGACCCTTATATGTAAAAGCATCTTGTTATATGGCGTAGTTTCAGGGCAATGTTCAGAATCAGGTTGCTATGGACAAGCGGGCAATCTTTGAGAGATAGAAGCCTGGTTGGTGAATTTTCTTGCAGACCCTGACCCACCACACGTGACAGAACTACCTCAAGCACTGTTTCCCAGTTGAACTCCTTGTATTTCATGAAGCATGAACCAAACTCCAAGTGCAACAGCAAGAAACACCACGAAAAGTGGAGGATGACCAAATGGTTTCACAGTCCACACGGGGAGACAATAAGCCCCCAGTGCCCACAGTTTACCTACAAAGAGAGAATTCAGCACTGCTGCCTCGTGTTCATTGGAAAATAAGAAATGTTGTCCTCCAGGTCTCATAGATGCAGACACAGCTTTGAGGGTCTCACTACAAAGGAAGCTTAACTCCTGACAACAACCTATATTTCAGTGCCCAATTTCACTGGCAGTTTCTCAAGAAGTTTTAGGGAAGCAGAGCTTCATGTTTGTGGAGTGTGTACCCTGTCCTTACTTTTGGAAACTCCTATTCCACCTCCAAGTTTGTGCACTCCTGAGCATTTTCTATTCCAGAAATGTAATCACAGATTTTGTAACTCTTCTACTCTAATTGTGTCTCCCTTGGGGCGAAAGTAATGACAAGGCATTGTTCTGGATGAGAGTCAGAAGATTAATTTTTCTATTTTCCATTTGAAATTCTGAATCCCTGACACTAACCCGTATTCTACTAGACTCTGACTACTAATCCAAATATGATGGAAGAAAATAACCCAAACAGTACATAAATACTTGCAGTTCAGAGTTGGACTTGCCTTTTGCATGATAAAGGGTAGGTGTTATAAATCTATTCAATATTTAATTGAAATAGTTCTCCATGTGTTTTTAAAGTTAACAAATATGTGAATTACTGTCTCCCATTCTCTGGAGCTTATTCAGCACATGTATTTTTATATGCACCAATAGAATCCTACAAGGTATCACACGTACATCCTTGTGAGGTATATGACTTAGCAGATACAAAGTGTGAGAAGTGATCACTCCTCCTAAACGCTGTTGGAAGTGAAAATTCAACCTATGGGTGAGCTTCCCAGTGGAACAACATTATACATAAACCCATGTTCACTAAAATGAATGTTTTTGCATCTTTATGATATATATTTCATGATGAATTTCGATTGGCATATATATTGCTACTTTTTAATGTCTGTGTTTGTGTGTGTGTGTGTGTGTGTGTATGTATATATATATATATATATATATATATATATATATATATATATATATATACTCTCCATATTTTTAAAAATATGATATATATGTGTCTTATATACACTCCCTAAATTCATTCATGTTCATGTATGTGGATTAATAATCAACTTTTCACAAGATTATTCTTAGAAATATTCATCCACCCAAAATACATATTTGTTTCCTAGTACTGAAAACTAACTTCAGTAAAAGGTGCATACAAATCCTAATATGTCTACTTTAACTGACCCAGTTTAACATCAATGCATGTAGGTTCCTATGGGACATGATGTGTATTTTGACATTAATTTTTATTCCACACTGGTACATTACTATTTCTTCAGTTTATGCAAATCTCAGTATATATATTTAATTCACTAGTTAGCAAATTTATAGGCATTTGTTTCACTTTCAATCACTTCCTGCTCCAGAACACATGTATTCCTCTATGTTTCTTGACTGGTCTATTCATGAGACTTTTTTCCAAATATATTATTTTCGATTTCCATAATCAATTTTGAACCAAAACTCACACACCCTTCATTATAAACCATAATCCTAAGATTATCGTTAGATATATAACTGGTTGGAATGAAGGATTGCATATCAATATAAAATTTCTTATAAATTTTCAGATATTTATTCAATCCATTATTTAAAGTGGATCCAGTTATATTATTTATTCACAGTATGGTCTATTCATGCATTATGTCTATATTCATTGAATCAGGGTACACCTATTTGTACCCCCATACTAATTTGTAAGTCTTCAAAATATTGCTCCCAGAATTGGTGGAAGAAATACTCTTTTCACCTGATCTACATACACATTTTATTACAGAAATATTCTGGACACAAAAAGCAAAGGTCACACTTAAAATTGTACCAAAGCGTAAATGGAAAGTGAGCATGGATTACTAAAAACATCCATGTCCAGGTTGCCTAATGCTCTCAAATATCAATTCTATTTTTGACTACATATTTGTTTCTTCTTAAGATTATATATTCAACTTCAATCCTGTTGAAAATGTCTAACCCTATCACACAATTTATACTTTGCTTGATTTCCTAATGTCTCTATTGATATCTGCTTTCCTATATTTTTCCCCAGTTCATCATTGTGACTGACTCTTCACATGTGCTTACATTTACATACACTCTCTACCCGAAATCTTATTGCGAAAGAACTTTTGGTCCAAATCCTATACTCACTCTTCTTTCTAAACCTACCAACTACCTTCCTAATCCTACCGACTATCAGTTTTTGACTGGATGTTCTCTTCAACATTCAATATCCAAGGTACAAGGTACGATGCCAGTGTATATTGATTTATCTGAGACATCTGTGCTGCACATTACTCAAAGCTAAGTATCCCACTCAAGTCCCCAATGCCCTTCTGGGCTTCAAATCTTACCTAGATTTCTGCTTTCATACTTATGTTTCACATATATACTCTTGAAAATATCGCATTTTGCCAATACCATTATTCATCCCGCAGAATGATTTGTAACCCAAATTGAAGATGTTATTAACCCTAACCATACACTGTTCCCTCAGTATAACTTACTTAAGAGCAGGGACAGTGTGGGTCTTACAATATAGGAATGTAGATGATCTTCCACCTGCTGAGAACATCAAAGATCCATGGAGAAATGATCCTTGCAGAAGATATAGGCAGCTATGTAGGACCTGAGAGAGCAATAGTCATCTTCCATGGCAAACAACCTGGTCAGGATTAATTGATAGTCTGAATCAGCCTCTCTCTTCTTAATGAAGAGAAGATGGACTGAACCAGGCCTCTGTGGAGAGCTGTTCCCTGGTGCCTATGGTTGATATACCATTCTAACTTCTGAATGTGTCACAGGATGTTGGGGCAGCCTCCATCTCATGGGAACCCTGGATGCAACTGTTAGCACAAAGTGGTTACCAAGGTAGTGACCATATTCAGTTCCTGAAAGAAGTGACCTCACTTCACTTCCTTGGTGATGGAATTCTCTAAACCTGGGATCCAGGAAGGAAGGCACCCAGAGCCAGTCCCACTCCCAGTTCCAGTGGGCTAACTTGTTTGCTTTTCCCAAAGACATAGTCAGTCTTTCTTGGTACCCACTGATGTGAGGATGGAAAAATGCCAGCAGAGCTCTGATGAGGGGCCTTTCCTGAGAAAGCAGGTAGTGGCTCACCTTTGGCTCCTGACAACTTCACAGAGTTGGACAAGGAGACCAGATCTGACACAGGACAGGCCATTTTGGGGGAACATAATATGGCCCACCAGTCAGAAGACACTCCGGATAGTCACAGACCTATTTGGGGGAAGTAAGTGCCTTTGCCGTTGTAGGTGTGAGTTTGTGGTTTTTTCTCATGTTCTGAGAATAGGTAGGAAAAGTGCTTTGTTTGGTTTGGAGTGGACTGTTTCTAGTAAGTCGTTTGACATGGTGAGTGTTTCTAGGCCTGTGTATCCCACTGTATCCGTGGTTGTAGACATTAGAAAAGAGAATGCATCAATGGATGTTTTGTCTCTAGTTGAAAGCTTCCCCGCATTCATACTGCCCAATTAATGAATGGACTGCAGCTTGCCTTATGGATGGGCAACATCTACTATCTTCTAAAGTTCCTGTTTTCTTCGTGAATTCTGGCCACTCTCCAGAATAGGCTCATGGTTTTGTTTCCCAAATATGTAACACCACAAGATTCTGTGACATGGCCATGTACTGGATTGCTGAAGGGAATGGGAGCATCTAAGAAAACTCAGATTTCAGTGTGACCAGTAAAGTCTCAGTGGAGAAACCCTTCGTTGGGCCATTTGCTTACTTCTATTTCTATTACCCTGAATGTCAGGAAGGTCTTTGCCTCAGGCCACCCCTTTGTGTAGCCTGAAGAAAACTGTTTTCATATGGAAATGTATGGACATCACCTGTGGCTCTTTGCTTAATTGATTTGGAATGAGATGTGTCTGAATCAGCCTCTTGTCCTTGTATGAGGTTGTGGCTTTGATTCTCAGCACCTGATGGATCAAAAGAAAGATCCCATGTGCTTCCAAAACTAAAATGGCCAAAACTGCAGTCATTGTTGATGAATATTTTTGCCTTCTTGTTTTAGGTTCCTGACCTCCATAAAGTGAGAATAGGGATCCTTTGGGTCAAATGAGTTCTTGAAATCCCTGCAGAGGCTAGCCCATATTTGCTTGGGTTTTCTCATGACTCCAAATCACATAAAGAATCTATACCCTACAGCCAGTAGGCCTCAAATTGGAGAAGTGGAACACTTTAACAGCAGGAATATTTGATTATTCCTGGTTCACAGGAAGAGTGTCCAGGCCATCATGATTTTAGGCAAATGAGGGGCAAGTGAGCTTATTTGGGCTCATAGAAACCTCCAGCTGGAGGTTATGATGAGTGTCTACATGGAAGAAGATGATGGCCCTGTGGGAGTGTTTTGATTTTAATTGTGGTCATTTTTTGGCGGATGGAAGGGATGACTGGGTACACCTGGGCTTGAACTCTGGTGTGATTCCCCTTAGAGACTGAGTTCTGAAACTGACCTCAGCGAAGTATTGCCATGAATTGTGTTGGGATTTTAGGAGGGCACGCATGAGACTCACTCTTGGAAACTGAGATCTAGGCCCAGGGTGGTTTCCACAGAGGCCTGAGAATCTCAGCCAGGATATCACATGATTTTATTCTGAAAGACTTAGCACCCATATTTGAGAGTCAAAACACACATGGACCTCACATTGTAGATGTCAGTTGGCCTGGCTTTAGGAGACCTTTTGGCAACTGTTTGAGAAGCATTGACTGTGAGAGTTCTCCAGAGCGTTCATTGTAATGAACTTTCTCAACACTTAATGGTTCCTGAATGAATTGAAACCCACAGTGCCTCTAACTTCATCCTTGAAAAATTTCTAGATAAATACCATAAAATTTTTGAAATTCCCATGACCAGGTGGCACTGCAGAAACTTTTGATGTCCTGTTGCTGATCATGTGTATACCTGACAGTGCCTTGTTTTTGACAGGGTGTCATGAAAATGGTGTAGAACAAGAGAAGCGAGTAATTTGGAGCCTGCTGAGTAGGGGGCCTATAGCAGTGGTGGGCAGGTGTGTGATAAAACATCATGGTGGGGCCATGTGAATCTGCCATTGGCTTCCAAATTTTTTGTGACTGATATAGTGCAGACATCAGACCCTTATATGTAAAGGCATCTTGTTAAATGGAGAGTTTTCAGGGCAATATTCAGAATCAGGTTGCTATGGTTATTGGGGCAAGCTATGTGGGATACAATCCTGGTTGGTGCATTCTCCTGCAGACCCTGACCCACCACACGTGACAGAACTCCCTCCAGCACTGTATCTCAGATGAACTTTTTATGTTTTGTGAAGCAAATACCAAATTCCCAGTGCAGCAGCAAGAAATACCACGAAAAGTGGAGGATGACCAAATGTTTTCACAGTCCCCACTGGGAGACACTTAGCTTCCAATGGACACAGTTTAGCTACAAAGAGAGAATTGAGCACTGCTGCCTCATGTTCATTGGAATATAAAAAACCATGTCTTTCGGTTACATAGATGCAGACCCAGCTATGATGGTCTCACTACAAAGGAAGCTAAAGCTCATGACAACAACATATATTTCAAGTGCCCAACCTCAGAAGCCATTTCCCAAGAATTCTTAGGCCAGCAGAGCTCCTTTTTGTGGAGTGTTTACCCTGTCCTTTACTTTTGGAAACTCCTCTACCACCTCCAAGGTTGTGAACTCCCGAGCATATTCCATTCCATATATGTATTCATAGATTTTCACACTTTTCTACTCTAATTGTGTTTTACTTGGGGCGTAGGTAATGTCAAGGCATTGTTCTGGATGTGAGTGGGAAGATTTTTGTGTAGCACATATTTACATACACATTGGATTCATTTTTCAATTTTCCATTTGAAATACTGAATCCCTGACACTAACCCATACCCTACTAGTCTCTGACTAATAATCCTGATATGATGGTGAAAAATAAGCCAAAAATAGAAGAAACACAAGCAGTTCAGAGGACGCATTGTGTATAGTTGGAATTGCCTTTTGCATTATATAATGTAGGAGTTATAAGTCTAGTCAAATTTTTTGTTGAAATACTTCTAAAAGTGTTTTTAAAATTAGCAAATATGTGAATTCCTGTCTCCCTTTCTCTGTAGCCTATTCAGCACATGTATTTTTATATGCACATATAGAATTCTACCTGATATCACTCGTATACACTTGTGAGGTGGCTGAATTGGCAGATGCAAATTGAGAGAAGAGTTCACTCCTCCTAAACGCTGTTGGAACTGAAAATTCAACCTATGGGTGAGCTTCCTAGTTGAAAAACATTATACATGAATCCATGTTCAGTAAAATGAACATTTTTCGATCTGTGGATTATATACATTTCATGATGAATTTCTATTGGCATATATGTTGCTACTTTTTTTTTCTTTTATTGGTTGCTCAAAACATTACAAAGCTCTTGAATATCATATTTCATACATTAGATTCAAGTGGGTTATGAATTCCCATTTTTACTCCAAATACAGATTGCAGAATCACATTAGTTACACATCCATATTTTTACATAATGCCCTATTAGTTACTGTTGTATTCTGCTACCTTTCCTATACTCTACTATCCCCACTCCCCTCTCTTCCCATCTTCTCTCTCTACCATACCTACTGTAATTCATTTCTCTCCTTGTTTATTTTCCCACAACCTCTTATATGTAATTTTGTGTAACAATAAGTGTCTCTCTCCATTACCATGCAATTTCCATCTTCTCTCCCTTTCCCTCCCACGTCATGTTTCTGCTTAATGTTAATTTTTTCTTCATGCTCTTCCTCCCTGCTCTGTTCTTAGTTGCTCTCATTATATCAAAGAAGACATTTGGTAATTGTTTTTTAGGGATTGGCTAGATTCACTAAGCATAATCTGCTCAGTGCCATGCATTTCCCTGCAAATTCCATGATTTTGTCATTTTTTAGTGCTGCGTAATTCTCGATAGTATATAAAAGTCACATTTTTTTTATCCATTCATCTATTGAAGGGCATCTGGGTTGGTTCCACAGTGTAGCAATTGTGAATTGTGCTGCTATGAAAATCCATGTGGCAGTATCCCTGTAGTACGCTCTTTTAAGGTCTTCAGGGAATAGTCCGAGAAGGGCAATAGCTTGGTCAAATGGTGCTTCCATTCCCAGCTTTCCCAGGAATCTCCATACTGCTTTCCAAATTGGCCGCACCAGTTTCAGTCCCACCAGCAATGTACAAGAGTACCCTTTTCCCCACATCCTCGCCAGCACTTGTTGTTGTTTGACTTCATAATGGCTGCCAATCTCACTGGATTGAGATGGTATTTTAGGGTGGTTTTTATTTGCATTTCTCTTACTGCTAGAAATGGAGAGCATTTTTTTCATGTACTTGTTAATTGATTCTATGTCCTCTTCTGAGAAGTTTCTGTTCAGGTCCTTGGCCCATTGGGTTATTGGTTATCTTATTGTCTAATTTTCTAAGTTCTTTGTAAACTTTGTATACTCTGGATATTAGGGCTCCATGTGAAGGGTGAGGACTAAAAATTTGTTGCCATGATGTAAGCTCCATATTTACCTCTCTTATTGTTTCTCTTTCTGAGAAAAAATAAATCAGTTTAAGTAAGTCCCATTTGTTGTTTCTTATTATTAACTCTTGTTCTTTGGGTGTCCTATTAAGGAATTTGGAGCCTGACCACACAATATGTAGATCGGAGCCAACTTTTTATTCTATCAGACGCAGAGACTCTGATTTGAATCTAGCTCCTTGATCCACATTGAGTTAACTTTGGTGCATGGCGAGAGGAGGGGATTCAGTTTCATTTTGTTGCATATGGATTTCCAGTTTACCCAACACCATTTGATGAAGATGCTATCCTTCCTCCATTGCAGGCCATTAGCTCCTTTATCAAATATAAGATAGTTGTAGCTTTTTGGATTAGTTTCTGTGTCCTCCATTCTGTACCATTGGTCCACCCGCCTGTTTTTGTACCAGTACCATGCTGTTTTTATTATGATTGCTCTGTAATATAGTTTGAAATCTGGTATCGCTATACTGCCTGATTCACACTTCCTGCTTAGAATTGCTTTTGCTATTCTGGGTCTTTTATTTTTCCATTTGAATTTTATGATTGCTTTATCTATTTCTACAAAAAGTTTCTATGGGATTTTGATTGGCATTGCATTAAACCTATAGAGAACTTTTGGTAATATCACCATTTTGATGATGTTAGTTCTGCCTATCCATGAACACGGTATATTTTTCCATCTTCTAAGATCTTATTCTATTTCTCTTTTTAGGGTTCTGTAGTTTGCATTATATAAATCTTTCACCTCTTTTGTTAGGTTTATTCCCAAGTATTTAATTATTTGAGGAAATTGGGAATGCAGTGTTTTGACTCATTTTTGTTTCAGAAGTTTTGTCGCTGATATACAGAAATGCCTTTGATTTATTCATGTTGATTTTGTATCCTGCCACATTGCTGCATTCATTTATGAGTTCTAGTAGTTTTTTCTGTAGACCCTTTTGGGTCTTCTATGTATAGAATCATGTCATCTACAAATAGTGATAATTTAAGTTCTCCTTATCCTATTTTTATGCCTTTAATGTCTTTCATCTCTCTAATTGCTCTGGCCAGTTTTTCGAGAACTATATTGAATAGAAGTGGTGATAGAGGACATCCCTGTCTTGTTCCAGATTTTAGAGGGAATGCCTTCAATTTTTCTCCATTCAGAATGATGCTAGCCTGAGGATTAACATAGATAGCTTTTACAATGTCGAGGTAAGTTCCTGTTATCCCTAGTTTTTAAAATGTTTTGAACATAAAGAAATGCTCTACTTTGTTGAATGGTTTTTCTGCGTCTATCGAGATGATCATATGGTTCTTATCTTTAAGTCTATTGATGTTGTGAATAACATTTATTGATTTCCATATATTGAACCCTCCTTGCATCCCAGGGATGAATCCAAGTTGATCATGGTGCACGATTTTTTTGATGTGCCTTTCTATCCAATTCGCCAGAATTTTAATGAGGATTTTTGCATCTAGGTTCATCAGAGATATTGGTCTGTAGTTTTCTTTCTTTGAGGTGTCTTTGTCTGGTTTCAGAATCAGGGTGATGTTGGCCTCATAGAATGAATTCGGCAGAGCTCTCAGTTTTTCTATTTCCTGAATAACTTGAGAAGTATTGGTATTAATTCTTCTTTAAAGGTTTTGTAAAACTCTGCTGTATACCCATCCGGTCCTGGGCTTTTCTTGGTTGGTAGTCTTTTGATTGCTTCTTCTACTTCATCCATTGATATTGGTCTGTTTAAATTGTGTGTTTCCTCCTGACTCAGTCTGGGCAAATCATATGACTTAAGAAATTTATCGATGTCTTCACTATTTTCTATTTTATTGGAATAGAGGTTTTCAAAATAATTTCTAATGTTCTTCTGTATTTATGTAGCATCTGTTGTAATATTGCCTTTTTCATCCTGTATGTTAGTAATTTGATTTCTCTCTCTTCTTCTCTTCGTTAGCATGGCTAAGGGTCTGTCTATCTTATTTATCTTTTTGAAGAACCACCTTTTAATTTTGTTAATTTTTTCAATAGTTTCTTTTGTTTCAATTTCGCTATGATTTTAATTATTTCTTGCCTTCTGCTACATTTGCTGTTGTTTTGCTCTTCCTTTTCTAAGGCTTTGAGATGAAGTGTGAGCTCATTTATTTGTTTTTCTTTTCTATTTTGAGGAATGACCTCTAGGTGATGAATTTACCCCTTAAAACTTCTTTTCATTGTACCCCATAGAATCTGATATGTTGTGTCTGTATTTTCATTTATCTCTAAGAATTTTTTGATTTCCTCCTTTATGTCTTCTGTAACCCATTGATCATTCAGTAACATATTCTTCATTTTGGATGTGATGTATGATTTTTTCTTCCTTCTTTTATCATTGGTTTCCAGTTTCATTCCATTATGATCACAAAAAATTCATGGTATTATCTCCACCCCTTTATATTTACTGAGGGTTGCCCTATGGCATAACATATGGTCTATTTTTGAGAAGGATCCATGTGCTGCAGAGAAAAAAGTATATCCACTTGATGATGGTCGATATATTCTATATATGTCACTTAAGTCTAGGTATTGATTGCGAGATTGAGTTCTATAGTTTCTTTTTTCAACTTTTGTTTGGAGGATCTGTCCAATGGTGAGAGAGGTGAGTTGAAGTCACCCATAATTATTGTATTGTGGTCTATTTGATTCTTGAACTTGAGGAGAATTTGTTTTATGAACATCGCAGCACCATTATTTGCTGCGTGAATATTGATAATTGTTATGTCTTGTCGGTGAATGGTTCATTTTAGCAGTATATAATGTCCTTCTTTATCCCTTTTGATTAAATTAGTCTTGAGGTCGATTTTATTTGATAGGAGGATGGCCACCCCTGCTTGCTTACGAGGACCGTGTGCATGGTATAAATTTTCCCAATCTTTCACCTTCAGCCTGTGTATGTCTTTTCCATTCAGATGTGTCCCCTGGAGGCAATATATTGTTGGATTTTTTTTTTATTTCAAGTTACAAGCCTATGTCACTTTATTCGAGAGTTTAAGCCATTTACTTTTAGAGTTACTATTGATATATGGTTTGTACTGCCACCCATGTTTGCTTATATCTTTTTTTTAAATTAGTTTGTTTCTCCATGATTAGCTTTTCCCCCTCCCTCTGTCATTACTGAGGAACTTCTCACTCATGGTTTTCGTTGTTGATTTTCATTTCTTCCTCGTGTAGTGTTTTGCTCAAGATGCTTTGCAATGCTGGTTATCTGGCTGCAAATTCTTTTAGGTTTTGTTTATCGTGAAATATTTTTATCTCGTTGTCTTACCTTAAGCTTAATTTTGCTGGATACATAATTCTTGGTTGGCATCCATTGTCTTTCAGTGTTTGAAGTACGTTGTTCTAGGATCTTCTCACTTCCAGCATCTATGATGAAAAATCCATTGTTAACCTTTTTTGTTTACCCCTGATTGTAATGATTGTAATCTGCCTCCTTTCTCTGGTAGCTTTTAATATTTTCTCTTTGTTCTGTATATTGGATATCTTCATAACAATGTGTCTTGGCATTGGTCTACTGTGATTTTGTGTGCTCGATGTCCTGTAAGCATCTACAATTTGTTTATCCCTTTCCATTTTTATTTCTGGAAAGTTTTCTGTAATTATTTCATTCAGCAGGTTTCTCATTCCCTTGGTTTGAATCTCTGTACCTTCCTCCATCCATATGACTCATTAGTTTTTTTTTTATGTTATCCCATATCTCTTGAATGTTTTCTCATAATTTTTTACAGCATTTCTTTGTTGGCTAGACTTTTTTCAAGATGATATATTTTGTCTTCATTCTGTCTTCTACTTGCTCTACACTGTTAGTGATTCTCTCAATTGAATTTTTAATTTGGTTTATCATTTCCTTGATTTCTAGAATTATTGTTTGATTTTTCTAATAATCTCTATCTCCTTATAAAGATGCTTAATTTCTTATTTTATCTGTTTATGTAATTTTTTTTCAATGCGTTCTATCACTGTTTGTTTTTGCTGTCTCGTATCCTCTTTAAGGTTCCATTCCATCTGTCTAAGGTATTCCTTGAGTTCTTTATATGACCATTTTTCTGATGACTCTAGGTGCTCTTGAATATTTAGGCTGTCCTTCATTGTTCGTACTCCTTTTCTTCCTTGCTTTTTTATGCTTCTCGTGTTACTTCTTGTTCTGTTTGACTACTGAGTTACTGCTTACTCTTATAAATTTATTTGATGCTTGAGAGGAAAGATATTAGAAGGGAATGGAGAAGTCACTAAAGAGAATGAGAGTAGGCAGGTAGAATTCAAGTAAGGGGGAATAAAAAAATTGAAATGAAATGAAAAGACAAAAAAAAATAGAAAATAAAGAAAGAAAATTTTAAGTAATAATGATGATTAAAAAATTGAAAATTAAAATTTAAAATAATAATATTAATAATAATAATAATAAAATAAAAGAAATTAAAAAAATAAAAACATTTAAAAAAGTTAATGAACAACAACAACAAAAATGAAAATGAAAGAAAAAGAAAAAAATACAAATAAAAAATAGTAATAATACATGCAGTCCTAGAGTTCAATTAACTTCTCTTCCAGTAGTTGGAGCTGTGAGCACTGGGCCAAGCTTCTCCTCTCAATAAGTGGGAACCAATCACTGTGCAGCAGCTCTTCCTCCCAGACTGGGCGGGTCTCCAACCCTGAGTGCCTAGGGCCTTCTCTTGTGCTTCCTCAAGCCAGGCCCCACTCACCTGTGACGCTCACCACAATACTGGTTACAAGCCAGGCCTCTGCTCCTGGTAGCCCTGTTTCCATGAACGCCTGGGCACACTCTCCTTGATTGCCTCCCTCAGACCCTAAGTTTGTAGAGCTTGGGGCTGAGAAACCCCAGCGAATTTGCTTGCCCTTCGGGAGCCATGGCCCCGGTAGGTGGTGTAAGAGACCTCAATTGTCAGCACTGGTGGGAGCGGTAGCCGGCAATTACACGCCTCGAGTCCCGAGCCAATCCTGATTCCCTAGGTCTGGCTATCGCGCTCCTTGGAGAGCTGGGAGGGGCCATTACGGCAGAGGTGGGAAGGGCCCTTGAGGTTTCCCTGCGGTGTTGAGAGAGATGGCAATGGGATAACACACTTGTCGCACTGGTTTCAATGAAGTTATCTCCTCCGACTGTGACGTCAGTTTGCTGCCATGGTGGTATCCCATTCAAATGGTGACCGTTCTTTCCCTTTGCTGGGTGACCAATGCAACAGGTGGGTCCTGACTATCTCTCCCAAGCCCCATTTCAATCCTGTGGCCACTGCCTATGAAGGCTCAGTTGGCTTTTAACTCTGTCAATTCCGAAAGCCCGACCAATTATTTCACCGGGAATGTTAGTGCTGAGTCACAAAAACCAGATGAATCTAAGCTTGAATGCAGCCAATCCGGGCTTTGTGTGTGTTCTGAGGGGCCCAGACTGTTCGCCCCAGATTCACAACAGGTCAATATTGCCTAGTGATTCTGAGCAAACAGCATTTAGACAGTTTACGACTCCCTATGCCCGCGCAGCTGAAGAGATCAGAGACTTGAATTCTCCATGCCTGCCTTCATAATGGATCTCCTGTATTGCTACTTTTTAATATCTGTGCATTTGCGTGTGTGTGTGTGTATATATATATATATATATATATATATATATATATATACTCTTTAGATTTTTCAAAATATGAAATATATGTGTCTTATTATGCACTCCCTAAATACATTCATATTCATATCTGTGGATTTATAATCAACTTTCAACAAGATTATTTTCAGAAATAATCATCCACCTGAAATACATATTGTTTCCTAGTACTGAAAACTAAATTCAGTGAATGGTGCATACAAACCCTAATATTTCTACAGTTACTTAGCCAGTTTAAAATGAATGCAAGTAGATTCCTAGGGGACATGATGTGTATTTTGACTTTCATTTTTATTCAACACTTGTACGTTACTATGTCTTCAGTTCATGCACATGATGAAATATATATTTCAGTCACAAAATAGAAAATTTATAGGCATTTGTTTCACGATCAATCACTTCCTGATTCAGAACACATGTATTCCTCCATGTTTCTTGACTGGTCTTTTCATGAGACTTCTTTCCAAACATATTATTTTTGTTCAACATCATCACGTGTAAAGCAAAACTCAAACACCATTCATCATAAACCATAATCCTAATATTACCATTAGATATATAACTGATTGGAATGAATGATTGTATATCAATATAAGATTTCTTATATATTTTCACATATCAATTCAATCCATTATTTAAAGTGGAATCAGTTACTTTATTTATTCATAGTATGGTCTATTCATGCATTATCTCTATATTAATAGACACAGGGTACACCTCTTTGTACCCCTAATACTAATGTATACGTCTTCAAAATATTGCTCCCAGAAATGGTGAAAGAAATACTCATGCCACCTTATCTACATATACATTTTATCACAGTAATATTCTGAAAAAAAAAACCCATAAAAATGTCACACTTATTATTGTACCAAAGCCTAAAAGGAAAGTGAACGTGGATAACTAATAACATCCATGTCCAGGTTGCCTAATGCTCTCAAATGTCATTCCCATTCGTGATGAGATATTTGTTTTTTCCTATAATAATGTATTCAAACTCAACCCTGTTGAAAATGTCTAATCCTATCACTCACTTTATACTTTGCCTGATTTCGTAATGTCTCTATTGACACCTGCTTTCCTACATATTTTCCCCAGTTCATCATTGTGACTGACTCTTCACATGTGCTGACATTTCCATTCACTCTCTAAACGAAACCCTATTGCTAAAGAAGCTTTTTATTCCAAATCATATACTCACTCTTCTTCCTAAACCTACTGACTATCTTCCTAATCCTACTGACTATCCCTTTTTGACTGGATGTTCTCTTCTACATTCAATCATCCAAGGTACAAGGTCCTATGCCACTGTATTTCGATTTAACTGAGACAACTGTACAGAGCATAATTCAACACTAAGTATGCAAATAAAGGGCCCAATGCCATTCTGGGCTTAAAATCTTTCTTAGATTCCCGTTTTCATACATATATTTCACGTATATATTCTTATAAATATCGCAGGTTCCCAATCTCATTATTCTTCCTGCAGAATGATTCCTAACCCAAATCGAACATATTATTAACCGTAACCATACACTCACTTTGCAGGAGAGCAATAACAGTGTGGGTATTAAACTACAGGAATCTAGGGGATCTTCACCTGCTGAGAAACTCAAATGTTCATGCAGAAATGATCCCTGGTGAAGATGAAGGCAGCTATGAAGTACCTCAGAAAGCAAAAGTCATCTTCCATGGCAATCATCCTGGTCAGGATGGAGGGTTGTGTCTGAATCAGTCTCTCTCTTCTTAATGTATAGAACATGGACCAAACCAGTCCTGTGTGGAAGCTGTTCCCGGGTGCTTATGGTTGATATAACATTCTAACTAGAGAAAGTGTCCCATGAAAATCAGGACAGCCTCCACCTCATGATACTTTTGGAAGCAACTGATAGGACAAAGTGGTTGCCAAGGCAGTGACATCATTCATATCCTGAAGGAAGTGATCTCACCTCACTTCCTTGGTGATGGAACTCTCTGAACTTGAAATCCAGGAAGCCAGGCACCAAGAGACAGTCCCTGTCCTAGTCCCAGTGGTCTGACATGTTTGGATTTACCAAGGACAGAGTCAGTCTTTCTTGGTACCTACAGATGTGAGGATGGCCA
Organism: Callospermophilus lateralis; assembly: GCF_048772815.1. Lineage (NCBI taxonomy): Eukaryota > Metazoa > Chordata > Mammalia > Rodentia > Sciuridae > Callospermophilus > Callospermophilus lateralis. Next base: position 725,487 of record NW_027515494.1, read on the forward strand.
AATGCCAGGAAACCTCTGAAGAGGGGCTTTTCCTGAGAAAGCAGGTAGTGTCTCACCGCTGGCTCTTGAGAACTTCACAGAGTTAGCCAAGTAGACATGATCTGAGACAGGAGAGGTCATTTTGGAAGAACATAGAATGGCCCACCAGTCAGACGACACTCCAGGGAGTCACAGACCTACTAGGGGGAAGGAGGTGCCTTTTTGGGTGTGGGTGTGAGTTTGTGGTTTTGTCTCATGTTCTGAGAATAGGTAGGAAAGGCGGTTTGTTTGGTATGGAGTGGAATATTTCTATTAAGTCCTTTGACAAGGCGAGTATTTCTATGTGTGTTTATCCCACTGAGTCCATTGTTGTAGACATTAGAAAAGACAATGCATCAATGGATGTGTCCTGTCTAGTAGAAAGCTTCCCAGCATTCATCCTGCCCAATTCATGAGTGGACTCTGGCTTGCCTTATGGATGGGCAACACCTACAAGCTTCCTAATTTCCTGTTTTCTTTCTCAATTCTGGCCACTCTCCAGAATAGTATCGTGGTTTTGTGTCCAAGATTTGTACCTCCAAGATCTGTGACATGGCTATGTACTGGATAGCTGAAAGAAATGGCTAGCATCTCAGAAATCTCAAATATCTGTTGACCAGGAAAGTCTGAGTGGAGAAACCCCTCTTTGTTCCTTTTGCTTACCTATTGTTCTGTTGAATGTCAGGAAGTTTTTTGCCTCAAGCCACCACTTTGTGAACCCTGAAGAAAACAGTTTTCAAATGGAAATGAATGGGAATCACCTGTGACTCTTTGCTTAATTGCTTAGGATTGGGATATGTCTGAATCAGCCTGTTGGCCCTGTGTGAGGCTGTGGCTTAGATTCTCAGCACCTGATGGATCTAAAGATAGATCCCATGCATGCATCCAAAACCAAAATGGCAAAAAGATCAGATATTGTTGATGAACTCTCTTGCCTTCCTCTGGTAGGTTCCTGATATCCATCAAGTGAGAATAGGGATCCTTTGGGTCAAATGAGTTCTTCAAAGCCCTGCAGAGGCTAGGCCATAGGTGTTTCATTTTCATGACTCCAATTCACTTAAATAATCTAAACCCCAAAGCTAGAAGGCCTCAAGTTGGAGAAGCCAAGCAATATTAAAGGCAGGCCTATTTGATCACTACTGGTTCACAGGAAGAGAGTCCAGGCCACCCTGACTTTAGGCAAATGAGGGGCAGGGAGCTTATTTTGGACACTGTCATGGGCTGCGTCCCTTATGGAAACTTCCAGCCAGAGAATATGATGAGTGTCTATATGGAAGAAGATGAGGGCCATGTGAGAGTGTTTGGTTTTAATTGTGGATATTTGTCTGGCGGTTGGAAGACATCTCTGGGTCCACCTAGGCTTGCACTTTGGTGTGATTCCCCTTAGAGACTGAGTTCTTTTACTGATCTCAGAGAATTATTGCCAGGAATTGTGTTGGAATTTTAGATGGCCATGCATGAGAGTTGCCCTTGGAAAGTGACATCTAGGCCCAAGTTGACTTTCCACAGAGCACAGGGAATCTCAGCCAGGATATCACATGATATTATTCTTAAAGACTTGGCAGCCATATTTGAGAGTCGAAGCACACATGGACCATACATTGTAGAACTCAACGGGCCTGGCTTAATCTGAATTTTCGCCACTTTTGGAAGCCTTGCCTGTAAGAATTCTCCAGAGTTTTCATTGAAATGAGCTTCCTCACCATTTAATGGTTTCTGAGTGAATTAAAATTCACAGTGCCTCCAACTTCATCCTTGAAAATTGGCTATATCAATACCATGAAATTTTTGAAATTCCCATGACCGGGTAGCACTGGAGAATATTTGGATGTCCTGTTGCTGATCATGAGTATACAAGACAGTGCCTTGATTGACTGGGTTTTATGAAAATGGTGTTGAACAGAAATGCCAGTAAGTTGGATCCTGCTGAGTAGTTGTACTAGAGTAGTGGTTGGCAGGTGTGTAATAAAACATCTGTGGTGGGGGCATTTGGATCTGCCATTGGCTTCCAAATGGATTGTGACTGACATTTTGCAGCCAGTAGACCCTTATATGTAAAAGCATATTGTTATATGGAGAGGTTTTAGGGCAATGTTCAGAATCAGGTTGCTATGGTCAATGGGGCAAGCTATGTGGGATAGAAGCCTGGTTGGTGCATTCTCCTGATGAACCTGACCCATCACACTTGACAGAACTTACTTCAGCACTGTGTTCCATTTGAAATCCTTGTATTTCATGAAGCAAACACCAATCTCCCAGTGCAGCAGCAAGAAATACCACGAATAGTGGAGGATGACCAAATGGAATTACAGTCCACAAGGGGAGACACTTAGACCCCAGTGGCCACAGGTTACCTACAAATAGAAAATTCAGCACTGCTGCCTCATGTTCATTGGAAAATAAGAATCCATGTCATCCAGATCACATAGATGAAGACTCAGCTATGATGGTCTCACAACAAATGAAGCTAATGCTCCTGACAACAGCATATATTTCATTGCCCAACCTCAGAGGCAGTTTCTCCAGATGTTAGGCTGGCAGAACTTCATGTTTGTGGAGTTTTTACCCTGTCCCTTACTTTTGGAAACTCCTCTACCACCTGCAAATTTGTGAACTCCTGAGCATTTTTCATTACACATATGTATTCACAGATTTTCTAACTCTTCTCCTCTAATTGTGTCTTATGTGGGGCGAAGGTAATGTCAAGGCATTGTGCTGAATGAGGGTGGGAAGATTTTTGTGTAGCACATATTTGCATACACATTTGATACATTTTCCAATTTTCCATTCGAAATACTGAATCCCTGACACTAACACATACCCTACTAGACTTTGACTTTTAATCCTAATATGGTGGAGAAAACTAACCCAAACAGAATAGAAATACAAGAGGTTCACAGGAGGCATGGTGTATAGTTGGACTTGCCTTTCGTATGATAAATGGTAGGTGTTATAAATCTAGCGAATTTTAATTGAAATAGTTCTCCATGTGTTTTAAAAGTTAACAAACATGTGAATAACTGTCTCCCTTTCTCTGTAGCCTATTCATCACATGTATTTTTATATGCACATATAGAATTCTACCTGGTATCACTCGTACATTTTGTGAGGTGGCTGGCTTGGCAGATGCAAATTGTGAGAAGAGATCACTCCTACTAAATGCTGTTGGAACTGAAAATTCAACATATGAGTGAGCTTCTTATTTGAACAACATAAATCCATGTTCATTAAAATGAATATTTTTGGATCTGTGGATGATATATTACTTCGTGGTGAATTTCGATTGGCATACATAATGCTACTTTTTAATGTCTGTGTGTGTATGTGTATATTTATATATATTCACTCTCCAGATTTTTCAAAATATGAAGTATATTTTTCTTATTATACACTCCCTAAATTCACTCATATTCATGTGTTTGGATTAATAATCAAGTTTTCACAAGAGTATTCTCAGAATTATTCATCCACCAGAAATACATAATTGTTTCTAAGTACTGAAAACTAACTTTGGGGGATCATATGATGGTGGTGAAGGGAGTGCATCACCCCCATGTACTGCGTCACTGTGCGGGAGAATGACGAGTTATAATGGCTAAAACCTATCTTGTTAGAAATTTCCAGCAAAATTGGGGTGCTCCAAAACCTAGTCGACATATTTCCATCTCACGAGGATCAGCTACGCGGGCTCAAACACGAGTGATTTGTCCGCATAGAGGGTCATGCTGCTTATTCAGGAAATCGGTCTGCGGCTAGAGTCTGCGGCGTGCACTGGGAAACGAAGAGATAGCAATGCAAATATACAGCGGTGTGGATTCTGTGGGCTCCTGACAGGTATGCAATCACTGTGCTAAGTGCTGAATTCTGGGTTTGAGACGGGAAAGGATGCAGTCCAATTCGGTTCTCCACACCGGTCAGACCACAGAGGAAGCCAGCGGCCACCATCTTGGAGAGCTGATGTCACCATCCCTGTTTTCGACTGATCGAAGCTCATTCAGCTATAGAACAGGTAATTTCAGGATGCCATTCACCTTTGTGTCGCAGACAAATTACTCAGGCTCAGTGCCAAAGAACCTGCAGAAACTCCGTCTTGGAGCCTGCTCCTATTAGAACATACACCAAGCCCAGAGCGGCCGAATTCCGCCTCTCGGAACTGATCTGGCCCAGGGCTAAAGAACCCGCGGAAACTGCTTCTCGTTCCGGGTCTTGCTGAATACTGTGGAGGTAAATATCAACCGAGCCTTCATAGGCAGTGGCAACAGGATTGAGACGCGGCTTGTGAGGGCCGGTCAGGACTCACCCATTGCTTTGGTCACCCAGAAAAGGGAACGAAATGCTGCCTTTCACATGGGATACCAACATGACAAATTTCTGATGTCATCAGAAAGCAGCAGAGGAGATAACTTCATTGATACCAGCAGTGACAGAAACAGTTGGTCTCCTGGTGAAGAAAGTGAGTCACAAACACCCGGGTCTCTCTCACTTTGTCATCAAGCCAGAGGGGCAGAGCAGAGCAGCTGCCCGCACCTGGAACAGACCCAGTGACACACCTGCATGGTAGTCACGTCAACCCAATTGGAGTAGAGGCAGAACAGAGCCGCTACCCGGGCCCAGAACAGGCCCAGCGACCCACACGTGTGGTAGTCACGTCACCCCAATTGGAGTTGTTGCAGAGCAGAGCCTTCTCCCGTGCCTAGTACAATCCCAGTGGGTCACCGGCATGGTAGTCACATTACCCCAATAGGAGTAGGGGCAGAGCAGAGCCTTTGCCCATGCCCAGAACAGGCCCAGCAACCTGCAGGCATGGTAGTCACGACACACCAATTGGAGTAGGGGCAGAGCAGAGCCACCACCCGCACCTGCAAGGTAGCAGACCTGCACCTGACCAGAAGAAGAGACCCAGCGGCCTGCTGGCGCGGCAGACACTTTACCCCATTTGGAGTAGGGGCAGAACAGATCAGTAGCCCGTGCTCACAAGGTATCCTGACCTGCGACCAACCGGCAGACCAGGCCCAGCGGCCCACCGGCGTGGTAGTCACGTCACCCCAATTGGGGTAGGGGTAGAGCAGAGCCACCGCCCACGCAAGCAAGGTAGGCAGACCTGCGACCGATCGGCAGAACACCGCAGGGGTCCATGGGCGTGGTAGACACGTCACACCAATTGGAGGAGGGGCAGAGGAGAGCAGCCTCCTGCGCCTGCATGGTAAGCAGACCTGCGACCGATCAGAATAACAGGCCTAGCGGCCCATCAGCGTGGTAGATATATCACCCCAATTGGTGGAACAGCACAGCCACCCCTGCCCCTGCAATGAAGACTTTTCAAATATACAAGAGCAATATAAATATATAGGAGGAAAATTTCAAAATCACAACAGTTTCACCAAGCAGAAAGAAACGCGAGCAGTATGAAAAGAAAAGGAAAAAAGAACCACAAGCAATGCAGGTCAACACAACTTTAGAAGAGGTAATAGCTGCAGCAGATGGAATGTAAGATAAAGAACTCAGGATATACATTCTTCAGATGATCTGAAGTCTCAAGGAAGACATTAGACAGCAAAATCAGACAATGAAAGATCACTTCAACAATGAATTACATAAACAAAACCAAGAAGCAAAAGATCAACTATACAGGGAGATAGAGGTTGTAAAAAATAACAAACAGAAATCCTAGAAATGCAGGAAGCAATAAACCATCTTAAAAACTCAATTGAGAATACTACCATCAGAGTAGAACACTTAGAAGATAGAACATCAGACAATGAAGACAAAGTATTTCAACTTGAAAAGAACATAGACAGCTCAGCCAAACTGTTAAGAAACCATGAACAGAACATCCAAGAAATATGGGATAAAATAAAGAGACCAAACTTAAGAGTCATTGGGATACAGGAAGGTATAGAGGTCCAAACCAAAGGAATGAGCAATCTATTCAATGAAATAATATGAGAAAACTTCCCAGACTTGAAGAATGAGACAGACTCCCAAGTTCTAAAAGCCTACAGGACGCCGAATGTGAAAAATCATAAGAGATCCACACCTAGACACATTATAATGAAGATGCCCAACATACAGAATAAGGAGAGAATTTTAAAATCTACAAGAGAAAGGAAGCAGATTACATTTAGGGGTAAACCAATCAGGATTACAGCTGATCTTTCAACAAAGACTCTGAAAGCTAGAAGATCCTGGAATGACATTTTTCAATCACAGAAAGAAAATGGGTTCCAACCATGTACTGTGTATCCAGCAAAATTAAGCTTCAGGATGGAAGATGAAATTAGAACTTTCCACGATAAACAAAAGTTAAAAGAATTTGTAGCTAGAAAACCATCTCTTCAAAACATCCTTGGCAAAATATTACAGGAAGAGTAATTGGAAAATAATGAAAACCAACAGTGGGAGGTAGGACATTAAAGGGGGGAAATAATCAAAGAGGAAAACAATCCATGTTTAATAACATAAATAAACAAATATGGCTGGAAGAACAACCCTTATCTCAATAATAACTGTAAATGTTAATGGCTTAAACTCACCAATTAACAGACACAGGCCAGTAGAATGGATCACAAAACAAGACCCAATAATATGCTGCCTACCGGAGACGCATTTGATAAGAAAAAGACATACATACACTGAAGGTGAAAGTTTGGAAAAAATCATATCACTCATATGGACTTCGGAAAAAAGCAGGAGTGTCCATACTCATATCAAATAAAATAGATTTCAAGCCAAAGTTAATCAAAAGGGATAAAGAGGGACACTACATACTGTTCAAGAGAACCATACACCAGCAAGACATAACAATCATAAATATGTATGCCCCAAACAATGGTGCAGCTATGTTCATCAAACAAACTTTTCTCAAGTTCAAGAGTCTAATAGACCACCATACAATAATCATGGGAGACTTCAACACAGCTCTCTCACCACTGGACAGGTCTTCCAAACAAAAGTTGAAATAGGAAACTATAGAACTCAATAACACAATTAATAACCTAGACTTAATTGACATATATAGAATATACCACACAACATCAAGCAGTTACATTTTTCCTCAGCAGCACATGGATCCTTCTCAAAAATAGATCATATATTATGTCACAGGGCAACTCTTAGACAAATTAAAGGAGTAGAGATAATACCATGCATCTTATCTTATCATAATGGAATGAAACTAAAAATCAATGATAAAAGAAGGAAGGAAAAATCATGCATCATTTGGAGAATGAACAATAGGTTACTGAATGATCAATGGGTTATAGAAGACATCAAGGAGGAAAATAAAAAATTCTTAGAGAAAAATGAAAACACAGACACAATATATCGGAATCTATGGGACACATTGAATGCAGTTCTAAGAGGAAAATTCATTGCTTGGAGTTCATTCCTTAGAAAAAGAAAAAAACAACAAATAAATGATCTCATACTTCATCTCAAAATCTTAGAAAAACAAGAGCAAACAACAACAAAAGAAGTAGAAGGAAAGAAATAATTAAAATCAGAGCAGAAATCAATGAAATCGAAACAAAAGAAACAATTGAAAAAATTGACAAAACTAAAAGTTGGTTCGTTGAAAAAATAAATAAAATGGACAGACCCCTAGCCATGCTAATTAAGAGGAGAGAGAACTGAAATTACTATCATATGGGATGAAAAAGGCAATATCACAACAGATATTTCAGAAATACAGAAGATAATCAGAAATTACTTTGAATCCTTATACTCCAAAATAATAGAAGATAGTGAAGGCATCGAAATATTTCTTAAGTCATATGATCTGACCAGAGTGAGTTAGGAGGATATAGACAACCTAAACATACCAATATCAATTGAGGAAATAAAAGAAACCATCCAAAGACTACCAACTAAGAAAATCCCAGGACTGTATGGGTATACAGCAGACTTTTACAAAACCTTTAAATATGAACTAATACCAATACTTTTCAAGCTATTTCAGAAAATTGAAAAAGAGGGAGATCTTCCAAATTCATTCTACGAGGCCAATATCACTCTGATTCCTTCACCAGATAGACACTTCAAAGAAAGAAGACTAAAGACCGATATCTCTAATGAACCTAAATGCAAAAATCTTAAATTAAATTCTGGCGAATCAGATACAAAAACATATCAAAAAAATGTGGACCATGATCAAGTAGGATTCATCCCTGGGATGCAAGGAGGGTTCAATATATGAAAATCAATAAGTGTTATTCACCACATCAATAGACTTAAAAATAAAAACCATATTATCATCTAGATAGATGCAGAAAAAGCATTCGACAAAGTACAGCATCCCTTTATGTTCAAAACTCTCGAAAAACTAGGAATAACAGGAACATTCCTCAATATTGTAAAAACAATCTATGCTAAACCGCAGGCTAGCGTCATTCTTAATGGAGAAAAATTGAAGACATTCCCTCCAAAATCTGGAACAAGACAGGGATGCCCGCTCTCACCACTTCTGTTCAATATAGTTCTCAAAAGACTGGCCAGAGCAATTAGACAGATGAAAGAAATTAAAGGCATATAAATAGGAAAAGAATAACTTAAATTATCACTATTGCAGATGACATGATTCTATACCTAGCAGACCCAAAAGGGTCTACAAAGAAACTAATAGAGCTAATAAATGAATTCAGCAAAGTGGCAGGATATAAAATCAACACGCATAAATCAAATGCATTCCTGTATATCAGCGACAAATCCTCTGAAATGGAAATGAGGACAACCACTCCATTGACAATATCCTAAAAAAAAAATGGGAATCAACCTAACAAAGAGGTGAAAGTCTTATACAATGAAAACTACAGAACCCTAAAGAGAGAAATAGAAGAAGATCTTAGAAGATGTAAAAATATACCCTGTTCATGGATAGGCAGAACTAACATCATCAAAATGGTGATATTACCAAAAGTTCTCTATAGGGTTAATCCAATGCCAATCAAAATCCCAAAGGCATTTCTTGTAGAAATAGAGAAAGCAATCATGAAATTCATATGAAAAAATAAAAGACCCAGAATTGCAAAACAATGCTAAGCAGGAAGTTTGAATCAGTTGGTATTGCGATACCAGACTTCAAACTATACTACAGAGCAATAGTAACAAAAATAGCATGGTACTGGTACCGAAAAAGGCAGGTGGACCAATGGTACAGAATAGAGGACACAGAAACCAATCCACAAAACTACAACTATCTTATATTTCATAAAGGGGCTAAAAGCATCCAATGGAGGAAGGATAGCATCTTCAACAAATGGTGTTGGGAAAACTGAAAATCAATATGTAACAAAATGAAACTGAATCCCTTTCTCTCGCCATGCACAAAAGTTAACTCAAAATGGATCAAGGAGCTTGATATCAAATCAGAGACACACTGTCTGATAGAAGAAAAATTTGGTTACGATGTACATACTGTGGGGTCGGGCTACAGATTCCTCAATAGGACACCCATAGTACAAGAGTTAATAACTAGAATAAACAAATGGGACTTACTCAACTAAAAAAGTTTTTTTCTCAGCAAAAGAAACAATAAGAGAGGTAAATATGGAGCCTACATCCTGGGAAGAAATCTTTACTACTCACACTTCAGATAGAGCCCTAATATCCAGAGTATACAAAGAACTCAAAAAATTAAACAATAAGATAACAAATAACCCAATCAACAAATGGTCCAAGGACCTCAACAGACACTTCTCAGATGAGGACATACAATCAATCAATAAGTACATGAAAAAATGCTCACCATCTCCAGCAGTCAGAGAAATGCAAATCAAAACCACCCTAAGATACCATCTCACTCCAGTAAGATTGGCAGCCATTATAAAGTCAAACAACAAGAAGTGCTGGCAAGGATGTGGGAAAAGAGGTACACTTGTACATTGCTGGTGGGACTGCAAATTGGTGCAGCCAATTGGGAAAGCAGTATGGAGATTTCTTGGAAAGCTGGGAATGGAAGCACCATTTGACCCAGCTATTCCCCTTCTTGGTCTATTCACTAAAGACCTAAAAAGAGCATGCTACAGGGACACTGCTACATCGATGTTCATAGCAGCACAATTCACAACAGCAAGACTGTGGAACCAACTTAGATGCCCTTCAATAGAATAATGGATAAAAAAAATGTGGCATTAATACACAATGGATTATTACTCTGCATTGAAAAATGAAAAAATCATAGAATTTGCAGGAAAATGGATGGCATTAGACTGGATTATGCTAAGTGAAGCTACACAATTCCTGTAAAACAAATGCCAAATGTCATCTTTGATATAAGGAGAGTAAGTAAGAACAGATAGGGACAAAGAGCATGACAAGATGATTAACATTAAACAGGGATGAGAGGTGGAAGGGAGGGAGAAGGGAAATTGCATGGAATTGGAAGGAGACCCTCTGGGTTATTCAAAATTACATACAAGAGGAATTGAGGGGAAAGGGAAAAATAATACAAGGGGGAGAAATTTATTACAGTAGAGGGAGTAGAGAGAGAAGTGGGGAGGGGCGGGGAGGCCAGGGGGAATAGTAGAGGATACGAAAGGGAGCAGAATACAACAGACACTAGTATGGCAATATGTGAATCAATGGATGTGTAACTGATGTGATTCTGCAATCTATATACAGGGTAAAAATGGGAGTTCATAACCCACTTGAATCAAAGTGTGAAATATGATATATCAAGAACTATGTAATGTTTTGAACAACCATAAATAAAAATAAAAAAAAACTATCTTTGGTGCATAATGCACACAATTCTAATATTTCCACAGTAACTGACCCAGTTTAACATCAATGCAAGTAGATTCCTATTGGACATGATGTGTATTTTGACATTCACTTTTATTCAACACTGATACATTACTATTTCATCAGTTTATGCACATAACTGGATATATATTTCATTCACAATTTAGAAAATTTATAGGCATTTGTTTCACTTTCAATCACTTCCTGCTTCAGAACACATGGATTCCTCCATATTTCTTGACTGGTCTTTTCATGAGACTTTTTTCCAAACATATTGTTTTCGATTTCCATAATCACTTTTGAAACAAAACTCACACACACTTCATGATAAACAATAACCCTAAGATTACCATTAGATATATAACTGGTTGGAGTGAATGATTGTATGTCAATATATGATTTCCTATATATTTTCAGATATCAATTCAATCCATTATTTAAAGTGGAACCAGTTATAATATTTATTCACAGTATGGTCTATTCATGCATTATCTCTATATTCATAGACTCAGGGTACACCACTTTGTACCCCCAATACTAATTTATATGTCTTCAAATATTCATCCCAGTAATCTTGGAAGAAATACTCATGTCATATGATCTACATATACATTTGATCACAATATTTTTCTGGGCACAAAATGCAAAAATCACACTTATGATTGTACCAAATACTAAATGGAAAGTGAACATGGATTACTAAAACGATAAATGTCCTGGTTGCTAATGCTTTCAAATGTCATTCCTATTGGTGATGACATATTTGTTTCTTCCTAAGATTATGTATTCAATCTCAACCCTATTGAAAATGTCTAATCCTATCACTCACTGTATAATTGCCTAATTTCATAAGGTCTGTATTGATATTTTCCTTTCTACATATTTTCCCCAGTTAATCATTGTGACTGACTCTTCACATGTGCTGAAATTTACATTCACTCTATAACCAAAACACTATTGCTACAGAACTTTTGCTCCATGTCCTATACTCACTCTATTTCCTAAACCTACTGACTACCTTCCTAATCCCACCGACTATCTCAATTTGAGTGGATGTTCTCTTCTAAAATCAATCTTTCAAGGTGTAAGGTCCTATGCCATTGATTATCGATTTATCTGAGACATCTTTGCAGAACGTAATTATAAGCTAAGTATCCCAATCAAGGGCCTAATGCCCTTCTGGGCTTCAAATCTTACCTAGATTTCTGTTTCCATACTTATATTTCACCTCTATAATCTTATAAATATCGCAGGTTCCCAATACTATTAATCATCCTTCGCAATGATTCGTAACCCAAATCAAACATGTTATTAACCCTAACCATACACTCTTCCCTCAATCTAACTTTGCAGAAGAGCAGGGACAGAGTTCGTCTTACAATACAGGAATTTAGGGTATCTTCCTCCTGCTGAGAACCTCAAATGTCCATGCAGATTTGATCCCTGGAGAAGATGTAGGCATCTATGAAGGACCTGAGAGAGCAAATGTCATCTTCCATCGCAAACAACCTTTCCAGGATGAAGGGTTGTGTCTGAATAAGCCTCTCTCTTGTTAATGTACACAAGATAGACCAAACCAGGCATGTGTGGAGAGCTGTTCCTGGGTGCCTATGGTTGATATACCATTCTAACTTGTAAAAGTGTCACAGGAAGTAAGGGCAGCCTCCATCTCATAGGACAAAGTGGTTGCCAAGGCAATGACCTCAAAGAATTCCTGGAGGAAGTAATCTCACCTCACTTCCTTGGTGATGGAACTCTCTGAACTTGGAATGCGGGAAGCCAGGCACCCAGAGCCAGTCTCAGTCCCAGTCCCAGTGGTCTTATTTTTTGGATTTACCAAGGACAGAGTCAGTCTTTCTTGGTACCTACTGAGGTGAGGATGAACAAATGTCAGGAAAGCTCTGAAGAGGGGCCTTTCCTGAGACAGCAGGTAGTGGCTCACCGCTGGCTAGTGACAACTTCACAGATTTGGCCAACGAGACCATATCTGACACAGGACAGGCGATTTCATCAGAACATAGTTTGGCCCACCAGTCAGAAGACACTCCCAATAGTCACAGACCTACTTGGGGAAGGAGCTTCCTTTGTGTGTGTGGGTGTGGGTTTGAGATTTTGTCTCATGTTCTGAGAATAGGTAGGAAAGGCGGTTTGTTTGGTTTGGAGTGAACTGTTTCTGGTAAGTCGTTTGACAAGGCCAGTGTTTCTTTGTCTGTGTATCCCACTGTGTCCGTGGTTTTAGATATTAGAAAAGAGAATGAATCATTGGATGTGTCCTGTCTAGACTCAACTTGCCCAATTTATGAATGGACTGCGGCTTGACTTATGGGTGGACAACTCCAACAATCTTCCTAAGTTCCTGTTTTCTTCCTGAATTCTGGCCACTCTCCAGAATAGGCTCATGGTATTTTGTCCACAATATGTACCACCTCCAAGCTCTGTGACATGGCCATGTACTGGATAGCTGAAAGAAATGGGAGCATCTCAGAAAACTCAGATATTAGTTTGACCAGGAAATTCTAAGTGAAGAAACCCTGCTTTGGGCCTTTTGCTCACCAATTGTTCTGATGCCCTGAATGTCAGGAAGGTCTTTGCCTCTGGCCACACCATTGTAGAGCCTAAAGAAACAGTTTTCAAATGGAAATGAAAGGGCATCACCTGTGGCTCTTTGCTTAATTGCTTTGGAAAGGGATGTGTCTGAATCAGTCTTTTGGCCCTCTGTGAGACTGTGGCTTAGATTCTCAGCACCTGATGGATCTAAAGAAGGATCCCATGTGTGCATCCAAAACCAAAATGGACAAAAGAGCAGTCAGTGTGGATGAAGTCTCTCGCATTCCTCTGTAAGGTTCCTGTCATCCATCATGTGAGAATAGTGATAATTTGGTTCAAATGTGTTCCTCAAAACCCTGCAGAGGCTAGCCCATAAGTGCTTGGTTTTTCTCAAGACTCCAATTCACATAAAGAATCTAAAACACACAGTCAGTAGGCCTCAAATTGGAGAAGCAGTGCCATATTAATGGCAGGCCTATTTGATCACTCTTGGTTCACTGGAAGGATGTCCTGGCCACCCTTATTTTAGGCAAATGAGGGGCAAGGGAGGTTATATTGGACACTGTCTTGGGCTGCACCCCTCATGCAAACCTCCAGCCAGAGATTATGATGATTGTGTAAATGGAAGAAGATGAGTGCCATGTGGAAGTGTTTTGGATTTAATTGTGGATATTTGTGTGACAGTTGGAAGACATAACAAGGTCTACCTGGGCTTGAACTCTGGTGTGATTCCCCTTATAGACTGAGTTCAGGAACTGATCTCAGAGAAGTATTGCCATGTATTGTGTTGTGATTTAAGAGGCGATGTATGAGAGTCACCCTTGGAAACTGAGATCTAGCCCCAGAGTGGCTTTCCACAGAGCACTGGGAATTTCAGCCAAGATAACACATGATTTCATTCGAAAGACTTGGCAGCCATAGTTGAGAGTGAAAACACACATGGACCTCATATTGTAGACCTTAATGGGCCTGCCTTAATGTGACCTTTTGGCCATTCTTTGGGAAGCTTTGCCTGTGAGGGTTCTCCAGAGCTTTCATTGAAATAATCTTGCTCACCATTTACTGGTTCCTGAATGAATTGAAACCCACAGTGCCTCCAACTTCATCCTTGAAAAATGTCTAAATAAATACCATGAAATTTTTGTAATTCCCATGACCAGGTGGCACTGGAGAATCTTTGGATGTCTTGTTGCTGATCATGGATGTACCAGACAGTGCCTTGCTTGACTGGGTTTTATGAAAATTGTGTAGAACAGAGGTGCCAGAAAGTTGCAGCCTGCTGAGAAGTGGGCCTAGAGCTGTGGTGGGCAGGAGTGTGATAAAACATCTGTGTTGGAGCAATGTGGATCTTCCATTGACTTCCAAATGGCTTGTGGATTAGATGAAGCAGCCAGCAGACCCTTGTAATTAAAGGCATCTTGTTATATGGAGAGGATTCAGGGCAATGTTCAGAATCAGGTTGCTATGGACAAGGATGCAATGTGGCAAGCTTTGAGGGATAGAAGCGTGGTTGATGCGTTCTTCTGCAGACTCTGAACCACCGCACATGGCAGAACTCCCTCCAGCACTGTGTCTCAGTTGAACTCCTTGAATTTCATGAAGCAAATACCAAACTCCCAGTTCAGCAGCAAAAACCCCACAAAAAGTGGAGGAGGACCAAATGGCTTCACAGTCCAACGGGGAGACACTTAGCCCCCAGAGGCCACAGTTTACCTAAAAAGAAGAAAATCAACACTGCTACCTCATGTTCATTGGAAAATAAGATACCATGTCCTCCAAGTCACATAGAGGCAGACCCAGCTTTGATGGTCTCACTACAAAGGAAGCCAATTCTCCTGACAACAACATATTTTTCACGTTCCCAAACTCAGAGGCAGTTGCTCTAAAAGTTTTTAGACCAGCAGAGCTCCATGTTTGTGGAGTGTTTACCCTGTCCCTTACTTTTGGAAACTCCTCTACAACCTCCAAGGTTGTGAACTCCTGAGCATTTTCCATTCCAGATATGTATTCACTGATTTTCTATCTATTCTCCTCTAACTGTGTCTTACTTGGGGTGAAGGTAATTTCAAGGCATTGTTCTGGATGAGAGTGGGAGGATATTTGTGTAGCATATATTTGCATACCAATTGGATTCAATTTCCAATTTTCCTTTTGAAATACTGAATCCCTGACACTAACCCATACATACTAGACTCAGACAACTCATCCTAATATGATAGAGAAAAATAACACAAACCTATAGAAATACAAGCAGTTCATTGGAGGCATGTTGTATAGTTGGACTTGCATTTTGCATTATACAAGGTAGGAGTTATAAATCTAGTCAATGTTTAATAGAAAAAGATCTCCATGTGTTTTTAAAGTTAACAAATATGAGAATTCATGTTTCCCTTTCTCTTTAGCCTATTCACACTTGTATATTTATATGCATATATAGAATCCTACCAGGTATCACACGTACATCTTTGTGAGGTGGCTGACTTGGCAGATACAAATTGTGAGAAGAGATCACTCCTCCTAAATGCTGTTGGAACTGAAAATTCAACCTATAGGGAGCGTCCTAGTAGAACAACATTATACGTAAACTCATGTTCAGTAAAATAAATATTTTTGCATCTGTGGATGATATATATTTACTGATGAATTTCGATTGGCATTTATATTGCTACTTTTTAATGTCTGTGAGTGTTTTGTGTGTGTGTGTGTGTGTGTGTACACTCTCCAGATTTTTCAAAATATGAAATATATGTGTCTAATATACACTCTCTAAATTCATTTATGTTCATGTATGTGAATTTTTAATCAACTTTTCACAAGATTATTCTCAGAAATATTCATCCACCTGAAATACATATTTGTTTCCTAGTACTGAAAACTAACTTCAGGGAATGATGCATACAAATCCTAATTATTCTACAGTAACTGACCCAGTCTAACATCAATGCAAGTAGATTCCAATGGGACATGATATGTAATTTTTTATTCATTTGTATTCGACACTTTTACATTATTATTTCTTCAGTTTTTGCACATCATAGGATATATATTTCATCCACAAGTTCACAAATTTGTAGGCATTTGTTTCAAATTTAATCACTTTTTGCTTCAGAACACATGTATTGTCAGGGTTTCTTTACTGGTATTTTCATGAGTCTTCTTTCCAAACACATTATTTCCATAGTCACTTTTGAAGCAAAACTCACACACTCTTCATGATAAACCAAAACACGAATATTACCATTAGATGTATAACTGCTTGGAATGAATCATTGTATATCAATATACGATTTCCTGTGATTTTTCAGATGTTAGATCAATTCATTTTTTAAAGTTGAAAAAAGTTATATTATTCATTCACATTACGGTCTATTCATTCTTTATCTCTATATTCATAGACACAGGGTACACCTCTTTGTACCCCCGATTCTAATTTTACATCTTCAATATATTGCTTGCAGAAATGGTGGAAGACATACTCATGTCACCTGATGTACATATACATTTTATCAAAGTAATATTCTGGACAAAAAAATGTAAAGGTCACATTTATGATTGTACCAAAGCCTAAATGTAAAGTGTACATGAATTACTAAAAACATCCATGTCCAGGTTGCCTTATGCTGTCAATTGTCAATCCTATTGGTGACTACATATTTGTTTCTTCCTAATTTATATATTCAAACTCAACCCTGTTGGAAATGTCTAATCCTATCACTCACTTTATACTTTGCCTGATTTCATAATGTTTCTATTGATATCTGCTTTTCAACAAATTTTCCCAAGTTGATCCTAGTGACTGACACTTCATATGTGCTGACATTTACATTCACTCTATAATCGAAACCCTATTGCTAAAGAACTTTTTTTCCAAATCCTATACTCACTCTTCTTTCTAAACCTACCGACTATCTTCCTAATCCTACCGACTATCCCTTTTTGACTGGATGTTCTCTTCTACATTCAATAAAATGTCCTATGCCATTGTATATCGAATTATCTGAGACAATTTTGCAGAGCATAATTCAAAGCTAAGTATCCCAATCAAGGGCCCAATGTCCTTCTGGGCTTCAAATCATACCTAGATTTCTGTTTTCATACTTATATTTCACCTCTATATTCTTGTAAATATCGCAGGTTCCCAATAGCATTATTCATCGCACAGAATGATTCATAACCCAAATCAAACCTGTTATTAACCCTAAACATACTCTGTTCCCTCAATCTCATTTTACAGAAGAGCAGGGACATAGTGGTTTTTACAATACAGGAAACTTGGGGACCTTCCACCTGCTGAGAACTTCAAAGGTCCATGCAGAAATGATACCTGGAGAAGTTGTAGGCAGATATGAAGGACCTGAGAGAGCAAAAGTAATCTTCCATGGCAAACAACCTGGTCAGGATGAAGGGATATGTATGAATCAGCCTCTCTCTTCTTATTGTAGAGAAGATGGACCAAACCAGGCCTGTGTGGAGAGCTGTTCTTGGGTGCCAATGGTTGATATACCATACTACCTTGTGAAAGTGTCACAGGAAGTAGGGGAAGGCTCCATCTCATGGGACCTTTGGAAGCAAGTGTTAGGACAAAGTCGTTGCCAAGGCAGTGACCTCATTCAGTTCCAAAGAAAGTGACATACCTCATTTCCTTGGTGATGGAACTGTCTGAACTTGGTATCCAAAAAGCCAGGCACCAAGAGGCAGTCCCAGTCCCAGTCCCAGTGGGCTCACTTGTTTGGATTTACCAAGGACAGAGTCAGTTTTCTTGGTACCTAATGATGTGAGGATGGCCAAATGCCAGGAAAGCTCTGAAGATGGACCTTTCCTGAGAAAGCAGATAGTGGTTCACCACTGGCTCCTGACAACTGCACAGAGTTGGCCAAGGAAACCAGATCTGAGAGAAGACAGACCATTTCAGGGGAACATAGTATGGCCCACCAGTCAGAGGACACTCTGGATAGTCACAGACCTACTTGGGTGAAGGAGGTGCCTTTGTGGGAGTGTGTGTGGGTTTATTGTTTTTTCTCATGTTCTGAGAATAGATGGGAAAGGCGGTTTGGTTTGGAGTGGACAGTTTCTAGTAAGTTGTTTCACAAGGTGAGTGTTTCTATGTCTGTGTATCCCACTGTGTCCATTGTTGTAGACATTGGAAAAGAGAATGCATAATGGATGTGTCCTGTCAAGTGTAAATCTTCTCATATTTCAACCTGCCCAATATATGAATGGAGTGCAGCTTGTCTTGTTGATGTGCAACACCTGCTATCTTTCTAAGTTGCTGTTTTCTTCCTGAATTCTGGCCACTCTCTAGAATAGGCTCATGGATTTGTGTTCAAAATATGTACCACCTCCAACTCTGTGACATGGCCATGTACTGGATAGCTGAAGAGAATTGTGAGCATCTCAGAAAACTCAGATATCAGTGTGACCAGGAAAGTCTCAGTGGAGAAACCCTGCTTTGGGCCTTTTGCTTACTTATTGTTGTTTTTCACTGTATGTCAGGAAGTTCTTTGCCTCAATCCACCCCTTTGTGAAGCCTGAAGTAAACAGTTTTCAAATGGAAATGAATGGCATCACCTGTGGCTCTTTGCTTAATTGCTTTGGGAAGGGATGTGTCTGAATTAGTCTCTTGGCCATGTGTGTGGCTTTGAGTTAGATTCTCAGCACCTGATGCATCTAAAGAATGATCTCATGTGTGCATCCAAAACCATAATGGCAAAAAAATCATTCATTATGGATGAAGTCTCTTGCCTTCCTCTGTTAGGTTCCTGAACTCCATCAAGTGAGAATAGGGATTTTTTGGGTCAAATGAGTTCTTCAATTCCCTGCAGAGGTGCTTGGGTTTTCGAGTAACTCCAAATCACATAAGAAATTGATACCTGAAATCAGTAGGCCTCAAATTGGAGAAACACAGAAGTATTAATGGCAGGCTTATTTGATCACTCCTGTTTCACAGAAACGGTGTCCAGGCCACCCTGACTTTAGGCAAATGAGGAAAAAGCGAGCTGATTTTGGACACTGTCTTGGCTTTTCTCATGACTCCAATTCACATAAAGAATCTAGACCCCACAGTCAGAGAGCCTCAAATTGGATAAGCGGAGCAGTATTAAGGGCAGGCCTATTTGATCACTCCAGGTTCACAGGAAGGGTGCCCAGGCCACGCTGAAGTTAGGCAAAAGAGGTGCAAGAAGCTTATTTTGGACATTTTCTTGGGCTGCACAACTCATGGAAAACTCCAGGAAGAGGTTATGATTAGTGTCTATATGGAAGAAGAATAGGGCCATGAGGGAGTATTCTGGTTTTAATGGTTTTCATTTGAGTAGCGGTTGGAAGAGTTGTCTGGGTCCACCTGGACATGAACTCTGGTGTGATTCTCCTTATAGACTGAGTTCTGGAACTGACCTGAGAGAAGTATTGCCATGAATTGGGTTGGGATTTTAGGAGGCCAGGCATGAAGTTGCCATTGGAACCTGAGATCTAGGCACAGGTTGGCTTTCCACAGAACACTGCGAATCTCAGCCAGGATATTACATGATTTTATTCTGAAAAACTTGGCATGCATTATAGAGATTCAAAACCCACATGGACCTCGGTTTATAGACCTCAATTGGCCTCGCTTCATGTGACTTTTTGGCCACTCATTGGGTAGCCTTGCATGTGAGAGTACTCCAGAGCTTTGCCTGAAATTAGTTTCCTAACCCTTTAAGGGTTCCTGAATGAATTGAAACCCACAGTGCCTCCAACTTCATCCATGAAAAATTGCTAGATAATTACCATGAAATTTTTAAAATTCCCATGACCAGATGTCACTGGAGAACCTTTGATGTCCTGTTGATGATCATGAATATACCAGACAGGGCCTTGATTGACTGGGTTTCGTGAAAATGGTGTAGAACAGAGATGCTAGTAAGTAGGAGCCTGGTGAGTAGTGGGCCTAGAGAAGTGTTATGCAAGTGAGTGATAAAACATCTGTGGTGGGGCCATGTGGATCTTCCATTGGCTTCCAAATGGCTTGAGACTGACATGGTGCAGCCATCAAACCCATATACGTAAAGGCATATTTTTATATGGAGAGGTTTTAGGGCAATGTTCAGAATCATGTTGCTATTGTCAAGGGGGCAAGCTTCGTGGGATAGAACCCTGGTTGGTGCATTCTCCTGGAGACCATGCCCACCACAGCTGACAGAACTCCCTTCAGCACTGTCTCCCATTTGAACTCATTGTATTTCATGAAGCAAATACCAAACTCCCAGTGCAGCAGAAAAAAACACGACGATAATTGGAGGATGACCAAGTTGTGTCACAGTCCACACGGGGAGACACTTAGCCCTCAGTGGCCACAGTTTACCTACAAAGAGAGAATTCAGCACTGCTGCCTCATTTTTATTGGAAAATAAATAACCATGTCCTCCAGGTCACATAGAAGCAGATCGAGCTTTGATTGTCTCACTACAAATAAAGCTAAAGCTAATGAAAACAACATATATTTTAAGTGCCCAAACTCAAAGGCAGGTTCTCAAAAAGTCTTTAGGCCAGCAGAGCTCCATGTTTGTGGAGTGTTTACCCTGTCCCTTACTTTTGGAAACTCCTCTACCACCTCCAAAGATGTGAAATCTGGAGCATTTTCCATTCCTGATAGGTATTCACAGATTTTCAAACTCTTCTCCTCTAATTGTGTCTTACTTGGGGCGAAGGTAATGTCAAGGCATTGTTCTGGAGGAGAGTGGGAAGAATTTTCTGTAGCATATATTTGCATACACATTGGATTCAGTTTTCTATTTTCCATTCAAAATACTGAATCCCTGACTCTAACCCATACCCGACCAGACTCTGACTACTAATTCTAATATGATGGAGAAAACTAACCCAAACAGAATAGAAATACAAGCAGTTCAGAGTAGGCCTGGTGTATTGTTGGACTTGCCTTTTGCATGATACAGAGTTGGAGTTATGAATCTAGTTGATTTGTTGTTGAAATAGTTGTCCATGTATTTTTAAGGTTAACAAATATGTGAATTCCTGTCTCCCTTTCTCTGTATTCTTATATGCACATATAGATTCCTACCTGGTACCACACGTACATTCTTGTGAGGTGGCTGACTTGGCAGATACAAATTGTTAGAAGAGATCACTCCTACTAAACTTGTTGGAATTGGATATTCAACCTATGGGTGAGCTTGCTAGTTGAACAGCATTATACATAAATCCATGTTCAGTAAAATTAATATTTTTAGATCTCTGGATGATGCATATTTTATAATGAATTTTGATTGACATATATATTGCTACTTTTTTGTCTGTGTGTGTGTTTTGAATATATATATATATATATATATATATATATATATATATATATATATATACACTCTCTAGATTTTTCAAAATATGAAATATATGTGTCTTATATACACTCCCTAAATTCATTCATGTTTATGTATGTGGATTAATAATCAACTATTCACAAGATTATTCTGAGAAATATTCATCCACCTGAAATTTGCCTAATGATCTCAAATGTCAATCCTATTTGTGACTACATATTTGTTTCTTCCTAAGATTATATATGTAAACTCAACCCTGTTCAAAATATCTAATCCTATCACTCACTTTATACTTTGCCTGTTTTCGTAATGTCTCTATTGATATCTGCTTTCCTACATATTTTCCCCAGTTCATCATTGTTACTGACTCTTCACCTGTGCTGACATTTACATTCACTCTCTAATCGAAACCCTATTGCTAAAGAACTTTTTTTCCAATTCCTATTCTCACCCTTCTTCCTAAAAGTACTGACTATCTTCCTAATGCTATAGACTATCCCTTTTGACTGGATGTTCTCTTCTACATTCAATCATCCAAGTAAATGTGGGGCGAGCTTCAGAGGAGGAGACAACCAACAGACTATCTCATGCAACATCAAAGGGTTTTTTGGGTGTCCAGCATGCTGGGGCTCAGAGATCACTTGAATCGAGCAGATAGCCCTGAGAATAGCTTAAGTAAAGCTTATATACTTTCCCTGGAGAGGGCAGGAAGGGAATTTTATTGATGGGTGAGGGCGAGTGGGTGGTTTGCGTGCAACTGGGTGAGGGAGTACATTCTGCAGTTCGCAGTTGGGGACAGAACATTCTGGGAACAAGATTTGCAAGCATTTCTCAAGATTTCAACAGTGTTTTGTTAAGCATACAGAAAAACAAGAAGTGACAAGTACCTATTTTATTAACCTTTAATTCCCCACTTCTTCTTCTGGCTACTTTTAATCATAAAAATGATCATTGGAGGGTGTCACATTCTATGTCTGCTAGTGGGGTATTACCATAAGTTTAACTGGTCCAATTTGAGCCTGCAGAAAAGAAATTACACGGTTGAGCAAACAGGGTTTTATAGTTAGCAATAATATGAGGATTATTATTGGACCTGCCAGGTTGATAAAAACGTAGTTAACCAGGAGGAGTGTGTGAACCAAGACTCAAGCCACCCTTTTTGGGCCTCTCTCTCTTGTTGATGCTCTTCAAGGTGTCTTTTAAATTTACTCATAGATTTTATTACAACTCCAGTATGGTCAGCATAAAAACAACATTCTTCCCTCAATGCATCACAAAGGCCCCCTTCTCTAATAAAGAGGAGGTCCAACCCTCAACTGTTCTGTAAAACAACTTCAGAAAGAGAGGTTAAAGATTCATGCAAAGCACTGATGGGGGTTTCTAATATCTTAGTTTTGCTCTATTGCTGCTTCTAATTGGGTCATTTGTTGTGTCCCATGGACAATGGCAGTGGCTCCTGTGCCCACCCGTGCAGCAACTCCTATTCATAATAGGATGGCTAAAGTGAGCGATACATGTTCCCAGTGGAACCGGTTGTATGCCCCCCCATTTGATCTTCAAACGAACCTGCATCATGATAGAGCACTCTGGGAAACATCTGCACCATTTCAAAATTAATCCCATCTGTTGACCATTTCATGAAAACATAAACAATGTTTAAGTATATAGAATTATGCTGTTGTAGGGACAGACAAGGCAAGGCACCTAAGATAGCACTGAAGACAGGGAAACAGTCCTATTTTGTTGCAACCGGATTCAGAGGGCATTGCTTCTGTTGTAATCAATTAATCCCCTGAAACTCAAGTTTAGGTAGTTTCAGAATTTTGTACCCAGCATATAAGGATGGGGCTCAGAAGTTTACAGTCTGCAGAAGTTCAAAAAAGCAGTATTTGTTTATGATTTTTCCTCTGTTCTTGGCAAGTTAAATTTTCAAGGACACATGGGAGGGGGAGAGCTTTTTATTCCCTTTCTTATTTTCCCCCTGCCAGCTGTTACAACGGAGCCCATTTGGTAATTTCTTTATCTTAGAAATGTAGCCATTTCTGTGAAGCCCCAGCTGAAGGCCAGAGGCCTTGTTCACATATTTTGTGAAAAACAAGTTAGGGGTTGTCTAGCTTAGAAGTACTGAGTTTTTTAGCCAGTGGCCAAGTAGAACAGGGCAATACAAAAAGAGAAAGTTTATCTACATTGAACTCTTTATAGAAACTCTATGCTGAAAGTTCTAAATTCAGCCATGGTGAAGACTTCTGGAGAAGGACATTTAAGACTTTTCTGTGGGCCTGGTACAGAGGGGGAATACGGGGAAGGTGGGGCTGAGAGAAGCTCTGAGGATCTGAGAATGAGGAAAAAGAGAGATGTAAAAGAATAATTGGAAAGGGGTTTGGGAATTTCCTAGCAACAAAACTTCAGCAGTAGAACAGGTAGAGCAGAGCAGAAAATGGGAGTGAGTATCCCAAAATTCTGTGAGGGACTTTAAATTTTAGTAACCTGTTTTCAGTGATGACAAAGCAACTTTAATGGCCATTTATATTACATCTTGGATAAGGGTCTGAGAGCTCTCCTCAGCTCGTTTGAGCTTTGGGTTAGCTGGAAAGAGGACCTGGTGGGACCCGGTGAGGGCACTGACAGGAGAAGAGAGGAATGAGTCGGTGGAGGGGTACCTCAGTACCTGCTACCTCACTAGTGGGCAATTGTCTGAGAACTGGTGGAGGTTTGGGTTTCTGATCTAGTAATTGGAGGGGAGAAATCAGGTTGCTGAGGTGGGAGTGACAGCAGAGAGTCTGGAGCAGAAGGCTGAGGATAAAAATCTATTGGAGAAGCATAGTTCAGGATGTGAGTGAAGGAGGGAAAAGGCTTCCACATAGGGGAATCTCCTTTCACCCTTTTGAGCACTTGCAGAAGTTAAAAAGGTCACGCAAAATTTGAGGATCTAGAGACACCTCTGGGGGCCATCCTTTTTCTGTTTTCTACTTGGTAATATGGCCAATGCTGTGTACTGAATTTGATGAAGTATTGGGGTTCCATCAGGCAGCCCCTGTATGATCACATCTCCATGAAATACAGAAGAAGTCGGCTTTTCCCCCACACAGCCATTACTGTTTGTGGCTTTGATAGTTTGCTGGGCAAACATAGTAATCTAGGCTAGCCAACCGCATCTGGCTCGTGTGTCCCTACATCCATAATGTTTGTTTCCATTATCTATGGTACGGAAGGGATTTAATGGTATTTTAGTGGGATTTTCTTCATCAGGGATATCCCAATAAAAAAGACCTATGGCCAGCTGACAAATGTCTGGGTGGAGAGATGGCCACCAGGTCCCTAAGGGGGCTGTATGCGAGATAGATTATACTCTTTTCCAGTAGGATTTGTGATCACCCATCGCTGCTTAACAGGCTGATGAGGGTTAGGACTACTTGTGGCCAAGGGGAGAGTATATAACCTTATCCACATGGCGAATACACAATTTGAAACTGTTACCAGTCTTTTATAGTTTCCAGAAAGATTCTGGACAAGGAGCAGGCTTGAGATGAGAGGCATGGATCCAGGAAGTGATTCTGTATACCTTTACCACTGTAGGTGTTATAAGTAGCACCTGGTATGGTCCTTTTCAGCAGGGTTCCTGGGATGACACCTGATGTCATCTTACATACATGAAGTCTCTTATTTGATATGGATGTGGAATCCCCTGGTACACAGTTTGGTAGGCAGTGGCCAGCTATTTTCACAGGTATCACTGAGTTCTTTCAAGAGCTTTAAGTCTGTCAACCAAGAGGGTGTGAAATGGATCCTTAGGTCTTACAGTTGGGCTTAGGACCCTTACTGGACGAGGGCCACCATAGATAATTTCTCAGGGGGTAAGGCTACTCAAAGAAACAGAAGGATTTTTTCTTGCATGAAACATTGCATAAGTCAGGAGCATAGTCCAATCTTTTATGCTGGTCTCTAAGCTTAATTTCGTTAAGGTCTCTTTAATTGTTCTATTCATTCTTTCTACTTGTCCTGAACTCTGGGGTCTATAAGCACAATATAACTTCCAATTAATCCCCAGGTTCCTGGCTAACCCCTGACTTACCTGGGCCATGAACATCAGTCCATTATCAGATCCTATTACCGGCTTAGCTTCCTCCAATGGTAGAGAGGCTTATCAGAAGCAGGGGAATCACTTAGAGTGTGTTGTGTGTTAGGGGACGAGGGCAGTGGATAAGGAGGGGAAGAAGAGTCCAGTAGAGTCAAATCTTGTGACTCAGGGAGAACAGAGGGTGGAGGAGGTGGAAGAGGTGAGGTTTTGAGAGATCATGTGGGAAGGAGTATGAGCAGAGGCATGGGCAAGGAAAGGCTTCACCCATGGAGGAGGAAATTTGCAGAGGTCGGCAAAGTTAAGATATATGGCTGTTGATCAGGATGGTTATGTGGCCCTGGCTGAAAGACAATATCTCTGACTTTTTAAATTAGTGGGAAGTAGAAAGATATTTCTAGGTGCCATACGACTCCAAAATGGGCCATTCTGAGGCACAGAGAGTCTGCCAGGTCTAGCGTTTTACTAAAAAAAGAAAGATACTGAGCCCTTAAGCGGACTTTGGTTCAGTGATCAAGGGTCAGGGACAGAGGCATTGAAGTGCTCTGTCCAATAATGAAAGGTACACAAACAGTAAAAGCAAAGTCACATGACACAGATAAGACAAGACCATGAAGACAGGCAATGGACGTCCAACACTGAGACCAGGAATGCGTAGCCGGCAAAACCCGATAGGATGGCAATACCTAATCTAAAACAAAATATCACTGAGTGGATGAAGCAATTGTTCCTTGATTCTCCGAGTCCCCTGCGGGGTCCCCCATGGAGGTGCCCTATGTCTCTGTGACACGTCTCTCAGCCACCGTCGGAGAGACCCCAGGCTCTTCATCGCCAGCAATTTTGCCAAGCCCTAACATGACACCTGAAACCAGAAAGAGGCGCCTTACTTGCTCCGAGAGGAGCCCGTTGGGGGTCTCTCATCCGCCACTGCCAGAACTCGGTGGAACCTCAATATGTAAAGGTCAGGCGAGTGTCGGAGGAAGAGACTACCAAGAGACTGTCTCATGCAACAGCAAAGGGTTTTTTTTGGGTCCAGCTTGCTGGGGCTCACAGCTAACTTAAATAGATCAGAGAGCTCTGAGAACAGCTTATGCAGAGGTTACATACATTTCTTGGAGAGGGAAGGGAGGGAAGTTTACTGATGTGTAAGGGTGAGTGGGCGGTTCGCGTGACACCGAGTGAGGCAGTACATTCTGCAGTTTGGCAGTTGGGAACAGTACATTCTAGAACAAGATTAGCAAACATTTCTCAAGATTTCAACAGTGTTTTGTTAAGCATACAGAAAAACAGGAAATTACAAGTACCTATTTTATTAACCTTTCACTACCGACTATCCCTTTTTGACTGGATGTTCCTTCTACATTAATTCATGCAAGGTACAAGGACCTATGCCATTGTATATCGATTTATCTGAGACATCTCTGCAGAACGTAATTCAATGCTGCGTATCCCAATCAAGGGCCCAATGCCCTTCTGGCCTTCAAATCATACTTAGATTTCTTTTTTCATACATATATTACACCTATATATTCTTATACACATAGCAAGTTCCCAATACCATTATTCATCCAGCACAATGATTTCTAACCCAAATCAAACATGTTTTTAACCATAATCATACACTGTTCCCTCAATCTAACTTTATAGAAGAGCAGGGAAAGAGTTGATTTTACAATAAAGAAATGTAGGGAAACTTCCACCTGCTGAGAACCTCAAAGGACCATGCAGAAATGATCCCTGGAGAAGATGTAGGCAGCTATGAAGGACCTGAGAGACCAAAAGTCATCTTCCATGGCAAACAACCCGGTCAGGATAAAAGGTTGTGTCTGAATCAGATTCTCTTCTTAATGTAGAGAACATGGACCAAAACAGGCCTGTGTGGAGATCTCTTCCTGGGTGCCTATGGTTGATATACCATTTTAACTTGTGAAAGTGTCACAGGAAGTAGGGGCAGCCTCAATCTCATGGGACCCTTGGAAGCAACAGTTAAGACAAAGTGGTTGCCAAGACAGGGACCTCATTCAGTTCAGGAAGGAAATGACCTCACCTCACTTCCTTGGTGATGGAACTTTCTGAACTTTGGATCCAGGAAGCCAGGCACACAGAGCCAGTCCCAGTCCCCATCCCTGTGGTCTCACTTATTTGAATTTACCAAGGACAGTCAGTCTTTCTTGGTACCTTCAGACGTGAGAAGAACAAACGCCAGGAAAGCTCGGAAGCGTTGCTTTTCTTGAGAAAGCAGTTAGTGGCTCACCGTTGGCTCCTGAGAAGTTCACAGAGTTTGCCAAGGAGACCAGATCTGAGACAGGACAGGCTATTTTGGGGGAACATATTATGGCCTACAAGTCAGAGGACACTCCGGATAGTCAAAGACCTACTTGGGGGAAGAAGGTGCCTTTGTGGGTGTGGTTGTGGGTTTGTGGTTTTGTCTCATTTTCTGAGAATAGGTAGGAAAGTCAGTTTGTTTCGTTGGAAGTGGACTGTTTCTAGTAAGTCGTTTAACATGGCGAGTGTTTCTCTGTCTGTGTATCTCACTGTGTCCGTGGTTGTAGACATTAGAAAAGAGAATTCATGAATGGATGTGTCTTGTCTAGTAGAAAGCTTCTCAGCATTCATATTGCCCCATTTATGAATGGACTGTAGCTTGCCTTATTGATGTGCAACACCTGCTATCTTCCTAAGTTCCTGTTTTCTTCCTGAATTCCGGCCAATCTCAAGAATAGGCCTATGGTTTTGTGTCCAAGATATTTACAACCTCAAAGCTCTGTGACATAACAATGTACTGGATAGCTGTAGGGAATGGGGAGCATCTCAGAAAACTCAGATATCAGTGTGACCAGGAAAGTCTCAGTGGAGAAACCCTGCTTTGGGCCTTTTGCTTACCAATTGTTCTGTTGCCCTGAATGTCAGGAAGGTCTTTGCCTCTGGCCACCCCTTTGTGAAGCCTGAAGAAAACAGTTTTCAAAAGGAAATGATTGGGCATACCTGTGGCTCTTTTCTTAAGTGCTTTGAAAAGGGATGTGTCTGAATCAGCCCCCTGGCCCTGTGTGTGGCTGTGACTTAGATTCTCAGCACCTGATGGATCTAAAGAAAGTTCCCATGTTTGCATCCAAATAAAAAATGGCCAAAAGAGCAGTCATTGGGATGAAGTCTCTTGACTTCCTCTGTAAGGTTCCTGAACTCCATCAAGTGAAAATAGGGATCCTTTGGGTCAAATGAGTTCTTCAAAACCTGCAGAGGCTAGCCCATAGGTGTTTGGTTTTATCATGACTAAAATTCACATAAAGAATCTAAACCCCACAGTCAGTAGGCCTCAAATTGGAGAATTGGAGTGGTATTAATGGCAGGCCTATTTGATCACTCCTGGTTCACAGGATGGGTGTCCAGGCCACCTTGACTTTAGGCAAATGAGGGGCAAAGGAGCTTATTTTGGACACTGTCTTGGTCTGTGCCCCTCATTTAAACATACAGTCAAATTATGATGAGTGTCAATATGGAAGAAGATGAGGGCCATGTGGGAGTGTTCTTGTTTTAATTGTGGTAATTTGTGTGGTAGTTGGAAGAGATGACTGGGATCACCTGGGCTTGAACTCTGGTGTGATTCCCCTTAAAGAATGAGTTCTGGATCTGACCTCAGAGAAGTATTGCCGTGAATTCTCTTGGGATTTTACTAGGCCACGCATGAGAATCGCCTTTGGAAACTGAGATCTAGGCCCAGGATGGCTTTCCACGGAGCTCGGGGATTCTGAGCCAGGATATCACATGATTTACTTCTGGAAGACTTGGCAGCCCTAGTTGAGAGTCCAAACACATATGGACCTCACATTGTAGACCACAATGTGTCTGGATTCATGTGACCTTTTTGCCAGTCTTTTGGAAGGCTTTTCTGTGAGTGTTCTCCAGAGCTTTCATTGAAAAGAGCTTCCTCACAATTTAATGGTTCCTGAATTAATTGAAACCCACAGTGCCTCTAACTTCATTTTTGAAATATGACTAGATTAATACCATGAAATTTTTGAAATCCCCATGACCAGGTGGCACTGGATAAACTTTGGATTTCCTGTTGCTGATCATGAGTGTACCAAAGAGTGCCTTGATTGACTGGGTTTCGTGAAAATGGTGTAGAACAGAGATGCCAGTAATTTGGAGCCTGCTGAGTAGTGGGCGTAGAGAAGTGGACTGTAGTTGTGTAAATAAATATTTTTGGTAGGACCACCTGGATCTTCCATTGGCTTTGAAAGATTTGCGACTGACATGGTGCAGGCAGCAGACCTTTATATGTAAAGGCATCTTGTCATATGGAGAGGTTTCAGGGCAATGTTCAGAATCAGGATGCTATAGTCAAGGGGAAAGCTATGTAGGATAGAAGCCTGGTTCGTACATTCTCTTCGCGACCCTGAACAACCACACATGACAGAACTCCTCCAGCATTTTTATCCCAGTTGAACTCCTTGTATTTCGTGAAGCAAGTACCAAACTCCCAGTGCAGCAGTAGGAAACACCCTGGAAAGTGGAGGATCACCAAATGGCTTCACAGTCCACATGGGAGACACTTCAGCCCAGTGGCCTCAGTTTACCTACAAAGAGAGAATTCAGCACCGCTGCCTCATGATCATTGGAAAATAAGAAACCATGTTCTCCAGGTAACATAGATGCAGACCCAGATTTCATGGTGTCACTACAAACGAAGCTAAATCTCCTGACAATTACATATATTTCTTGTTCCCAACCTCAGAGGAAGTTTCTCAAGAAGTCTTTAGGCCAGCACAGCTCCATGTTTCTGGATTGTTTACCCTCTCCCTTACTTTTGGAAACTGTTCTACCACCTCCAGTGTTGTGAACTCCTGAGCATTTTCCATTCCACATAAATTCACAGATTTTCTAACTCCTCTCCTCTAATTGTGTCTTACTTTTAGCGATGGTTATGTCAAGGCATTGTTCTGGATGAGAGAGGGAAGATTTATGTGTATCACATTTTTGCATACACATTAGATTAATTTTCCTTTTTTCCATTTGAAATACTGAATCCCTGACACTAACCCATACCCTACTAGACTCTGACTACTAATCCTAATATCATGGAGAGAAAGAAACCTAACCGAATAGAAATACAGGCCTTTCATAGGAAGCATGGTGTATACTTCTATTTGCCTTCTGCATTATCAAGAGTATGTGTTTTAAATCTAGTCAACTTTTCATTGTAATATTTCTCCATGATTTTTTTAAAATTATCACATATATAAATTCCTGTCTCCCTTTCTCTGTATCCTATTCAGCACATGTATTTTTTTATGCATATATATAATATCCTACCTGGTATCACACGGACATTCTTTTGAGCTCCCTGACTTTGGAATATAAAATTGTGAGAACAGATGACTCTCCCTAAATAATGATGGAACTGAAAATTCAACCTATGGGTGAGCTTCCTAGTGAAAAACACTATACATAAATCCATGTTCAGTAAAATGAATATTTTTGGATATGTGGATGAATTATATTTCATGATGAATTTCGATTGGCATATATATTGCTAAATATTAATGTGTGTGTGTGTGTGTATGTGTGCATGTGTGTGTGTGTGTGTGTGTGTGTGTTTGTGTATTTTTTTTAAATCTGGAAAAAAAAAAATATATATATATATATATATATATATATATATATATATATATATTTTTTTTTTTTTCTCCAGATTTTAAAAAAATATGAAAAATATGTGTCTTATTATACACTCCCTAAATTCATTTATATTCATGTATGTGGGTTCAAAATCCAATCTTTACAAGATTATTTTCAGCAATATTTATATTCCTGTAATACATATTTGTTTCCTACAACTGAAAACTAAGTTCAGTAGGTGGTGCATACAAATCCTAATATTTCTACATTACCTGACCCAGTTTAACATCAATGCAAGTAGATTGCTATGGGACATGATGTGTATTTTGAAGTTCATTTTTATTCAACACTGGTATATTACTATTTTATCTGTTTATGGACATCATAGGATATATTTTTTCATCCACAACTTCACAAAATTATAGGCATTTGGTTCACATTCATTTACTTACTACTTAAGAACACATGTATTCCTCCATGTTTCTTTACTGGTCTTTTCACTAGACTTCTTTCTAAACACATTATTTTTGATTCCATAATCATTTTTGAAGCAATACTCACCCTTCACGATAAACCGTAACCCTAATATTACCATTACATATATAACTGGTTGGAATGATTGTATATATATCAATATAAGATTTCCAATATATTTTCAGATGCAAACTCAATCCATTATTTAAAGTTGGAACTAGTTACATACTTTATCACAATATGGTCTATTCATGCAACATCTCAATAATCATCAACACAAGGTACACCTATTTGTATCACCAGTACTAATTTATAAGTTTCCAGAATATTACTCCCCATAATGGTGGAAGAAATACTCATGTCACCTTATCTACATATACAATTTATCACGGTAGTATTCTGGACACAAAATGCAAAGGTCACACATATGATTGTACCAAAGCCTAAATGGAAAGTGACCATGGATTACTAAAAACATCCATGTCCAGGGTGCCTAATGCTCTCAAATGTCAATCCTATTGATTATTACATATTTGTTTCTTCCTAAGATTATATATTCAACCTCAAGCCTGTTGAAAATGTCTAATCCTATCACTCACTTTATACTTTGCCTGATTTCCTAATCTTTCTATTGATATCTGCTTTCCTACATATTTTTCCCAGTTCATCATTGTGACTGTCTCTTCACATGTGCTGACATTTACATTCACTCTCTAACTGAAACCCTATTGCTAAAGAACTTTTGGTCCAACTCCTAGAGTCACTCTTCTTCCTAAACCTACTGACTATCTTCCTAATCCTACAGACTATCCCTTTTTGACTGGATGTTCTCTTCTACATTCAATCATCTGAGGTACACGGTCCTATGCCATTGTATATCGATTTATCTGAGACCTCGGTGCAGAACATAATTCAAGCTAAGTATACCAATCAAGGGTTCTGTTGCCCTGAATGTCAGGAAGGTCTTTGCCTCAGGCCACCCCTTTGTCAAGCCTGATGAAAAAATTTTCAAATGGAAATAAATGGACATCACCTGTGGCTCTTTGCTTAATTGCTTTGGAAAGGGATTTGTCTGAATCTGCCTCTTGGCCCTGTGTGAGGCTGTGGCTTAGATTCTCAGCACCTAATGGATCTAAAGAAAGATCCCATGTGTGCATTCAAAACAAAAATGGCAAAAAGAGCAGTCATTGTGGATGAAGATTCTTGCCTTTCTCTGTTAGGTTCCTGACCCCCTTCAAGTGAGAATAGGGATCCTCTTTGTCAAATGAATTCTTCAATGCTCTGCAGATATGCTTGGGTTTTCTCATGACTCCAAATCACATAAAAAATCTATACCTGACATTCAGTAAGCCTCAAATTATAGAAACAGAGCGGAATTAATGGCAGGCCTTTTTGATCACTCCTGGTTCACAGGAAGGGTGTCCAGGCCACCCTGACTTTAGGGAAATTAGAGGCAAGGGAGCTTATTCTGGAAACTGTCTTTGGTTGCGACCCTCATGAAAACTTCCATCCAGAACTTTTGATGAGGGTCTTTATGGACGAAGATGAGGGCCATGTGGGAGTTTTTTTGTTCTAATTGTGGTCATTTGTGTGGGGGTTGGAAGAGATGACTTGGTCCACCTGGGCTTGAACTCTGGTGTGATTTCCCTTAGAGCCTGAGTTCTGGAACGTACCTCATAGAAGTATTGAAATGAATTGTGTTGGTTTTTAGGAGGCCACACATGAATGTCACCCTTTGAAACTGAGATCTAGGCCCAAGGTGGCTTTCCACAGAGCAATGGGAATCTCAGCCAGGAAATCACATGATTTTATTCTGAAAGACTTTGCAGCCATTGTTGGCCCTCAGAAGCAAGAAGGAGTGGCCATACTCATATCGATTAAAATCAACTTAAAACCTAAGTTAATCAAAAGTGATAAAGAAGGACACTATATACTGTTAAAAGGCACCATTAACCAACAAGACATAACAATTATCAATTTGTATGCATCAAACAATGGTGGTGCAAAGTCATAAAACAAACTCTCCTCAACTTCAAGAGTCATATAGGCTATAACACAATAATAACGGGTGACTTCAGCACACAACTCTCGCCATTGGACAGATCCTCTAGAGAAAATCAGAATTAAGAAACTGTAGAACATAATAGAACAATCAATAACCTAGACTTAACCAACATATATAGAATATATCAAACATCATAAAGTGGATACATGTTCTTCTCAGCAGCACATTGGTCCTACTCAAATATAGACCATATATTATGCCATATGGAAACTCTTAGTAAATATAAAAGTATGGAGATAATACCATGCACCATATCTGATCATAATGGAATGAAACTTGAAATTAATGATTGAAGAAGGAAGGAAAAATTCTACATCACATGGAAAATGAACAATATGTTACTGAATGATCAATGGGTTACAGAAGACATAAAGGAGGAGATAAAAAATTTCTTAGAGACAAATGACAATACAGACAAAACATACCGGATTCCATGGAAAACAATGAAAGCAGTTTTAAGAGGGAAAATCATTTCTTGGAATTCTTTCCTCAAAAAAAAAAAAAAAAGAAAAAAAACAACAAATAAATGATCTCACACTACATGTCAAAAACCTAGAAAAAAAAAGCAAAACAACAAATGTAGTAGAAGACAAGAAATAATTAAAATTAGAGGAGAAATCAACAAAATTGAAACAAAAAAATTGAAAAAATAAAAGTTGGTTCTTTGAAAATAAATTAAATCGACAGGGCCTTAGCCATGCTAATGAAGAGAAGTAGAGAGAGAACTCAAATTACTAACATATGGGATAAAAAAGGCAACATCACAACAGACACTACAGAAATTCAGATGATAATTAGAAAGTATTTTGAAACCCCATATTCCAATAAAACAGAAGATAATGAAGATATTGATAAATTTCTTATGTCATATAATCTGCCAAGTTTGAGTCCGGAAGACTCACACAATTTAAATAGACCAATAACAAAGGAAGAAATAGAAGAAACCTTCAAAAGACTACCAACCAAAAAAAGCCCTGGACCAGATGGTTATACAGCAGAGTTCTACAAAACGTTCAAAGATGAATTAATACCAATTCTTTTCAAGCTATTTCAAAAAATAGAAAAAGAAGGAGTTCTTCCAAATTCATTCTATGAGGCCAACATCACCCTGATCCCAAAACCAGACAAAGACACTTCAAAGAAAGAAAACTACAGACCAATATCTCTAATAAACTTGGATGCAAAAATTCTCAATAAAATCCTGGCAAATAAAAAACAAAAGCATATAAAAAAATTGTGCTTCATGATCAAGAGGGATTCATCCCAGGGATGCAAGGCTGGTTCAATATACGGAAGTCAATAAATGTAATCAATCACATCAATAGACTTAAAGAGAAGAACCATATGATCATCTCGATAGATGCAAAAAAAGCATTCTACAAAGCACAGCATCCCTTTTTCTTTAAAACACTATAAAACACTAGGAATAACAGGAACTTACCTCAACATGGTAATAGCTATATATGCTAAACCTCAGGCTAGCATCATCCTAAATGGAGAAAAACTGAAGGCATTCCCTCTAAAATTTGCAACAAGACAGGGATGCCCTCTATCACCACTTCTATTTAATTTAGTTCTTGAAATACTATCCAGAGCAATGATACAGACAAAGGAAATTAAAGGCATAAAAATAGGAAAAGAAGAACTTAAATTATCGCTATTTGTGGATGACATGATAATATATTTAACAGACCCAAAAGGGTCTACAAAGAAACTGCTAGAGTTAATAAATGGATTCAGCAAATGGGCAGGATATAAAATCAAACGCATAAATCAAAGGCATTCCTGTATATCAGCAACAAAACTTCTGAAATGGAAATGAGGAAAACCACTCCATTTACAGTATACTCAAAGAAAATAAAAAACTTGGGAATCAACCTAACCAAAGAGGTGAAAGATTTATACAATGAAAACTACAGAACCCTAAAGAGAGAGATAGAAGAAGATGTTAGAGGATGGAAAAATATGGCCTGTACATGGATAGGCAGAAATAACATCATCAAAATGGCGATATTACCCAAAGTTCTCTATAGGTTTAATGCAATGCCAATCAAAAACCCAATGGCATTTCTTGTAGAAATAGATAAAGTAATCATGAATTTCATATGGAACAACAAAAGACCCAGAATAGCGAAAGCAATTCTAAGCAGGAAGTGTGAATCCAGAGTTCAAACTGTACTACAAAGCAATAGTAACAAAAACAGTGTGGTACTGGTATCAAAACAGGCAGATGGACCAATGGTACAGAATAGAGGACACAGAGACATATCCACAAAATTACAACTTTCTTATATTTGAAAAGGGGCCTAAAAGCATGCAATGTAAGAAGGATAGCATCTTCAACAAATGGTGCAGGGACAATTGGAAATTCATATGCAACAAAATGAAACGGAATCCCTTTCTCTCACAATGCATAAAAGTTAACTCAAAATGGATCAAGGAGCCAGATATAAAATCAGAGACACTGCGTCTGATAGAAGAAAAAGTTGGCTACGATGTACATACTGTGGGGTTGGGCTAGAAATTCCTTAATAGGACACCCATAGCCCAAGAGTTCATAAAAAGAATAAACAAATGGGACTTACTTAATCTAAAAAAGTTTTTTCTCAGCAAGAGAAACAATAAGAGAGTTAAATAGAGAGCCTACATCCTGGGAACAAATTTTTACCCCTTACACTTCAGATAGAGCCCTAATATCTAGAATATACAAAGAACTCAAAACAATTAAACAATGAGATAACAAATAACCCAATCAACAATGGGCCAAGGATCTTAACAGACACTTCACAGAGGAGGACATACAATCAATCAACAAGTACATGAAAAAATGCTCACCATCTGTAGCAGTCAGAGAAATGCAATCAAAACCACCCTAAGATACCATCTCACTCCAGTAAGATTGGCAGCCATTATGAAGTCGAACAACAATAAGTGTTGGTGAGGATGTGGGGTAAAGGGTACACTTGTACACTGCTTGTGGGCCTGCAAATTGGAGAGTCCAATATGGAAAGCAGTATGGAGATTCCTGGGAAATCTGGGAATGGAACCACCATTTGACCGAGATATCGCCCTTCTCAGACTCTTCCCTGAGGATCTTAATAGAGAGCAGTATAAGGATACTGCCACATCGATGATCATAGCGGCACAATTCACAATAACTAGACTGTGGAACCAAACTAGATGCCCTTCAATAGACGAATGGATAATAAAAATGTGGCATCTATACACAATGGAGTATTACACAGCACTGAAAATGACAAAATCATAGAATTTGCAGGGAAATGAATGGCATTAGAATAGATTATGCTAAGCGAAGCTATCCAATCCTTAAAAAACAAATGCCAAATGTTTCCTTTTATATAGAGAGAGCAAATAAGAACAGAACAGGGAGGAAGAACATGAGAAAATATTAAAACTAAACAGAGATGAGTTGGGGGAGAGAAAGGGAGAGAGAAGGAAAATTATATGGAAATGGTAGGAGACTACTCAATGTTACACAAAATTACATATAAGAGGTTGTGAGGCTAAAGAGGGGAAAACAAGGGAGAGAATTAAACAACAGCAGATGAGGTAGAGAGGGAAGATGGGAGGGGAGGGGGAATAGTAGGGGATAGGAAAGGTAGCAGAATTCAACAATAACTAGTATGCTATTATGTAAAAACGTGAGTGTATAACTGATGTGATTCTGCGATTTGTATTTGGGGTAAAAATGGGAGTTCATAACCCAATTAAGTCAAATGTATGAAAGATGATATATCATGAGCTTTATAATGTTTTGAACAACCAAAAAAAAAAGAATTGAATTTCCAATATTTGAGTCATATAACAACTTTATTTTTTAATAAAATTGTCTTTTATTTGTTATCTTACTTGCTGGTATCTGCCTTTCAGTTTTAAAAAACTA
The DNA here is from genome assembly GCF_048772815.1 of Callospermophilus lateralis. Taxonomy (NCBI): domain Eukaryota; kingdom Metazoa; phylum Chordata; class Mammalia; order Rodentia; family Sciuridae; genus Callospermophilus; species Callospermophilus lateralis. The sequence goes on from NW_027515494.1 coordinate 763,241, forward strand.
TGTGCTTTAGCCATTCATCCATGTAGTATGTAACAGAAAATTTTGAGTGTCTCCATATAACCAGATTGGCAAGGCATCAAGGTTTCCTTCACAAACAAGGTGAAGGCTTTGCCATTAGAAATTTAATATTCTGCAAAACAATTTTTTTAACTTTCCAATTAAATTTCCAAAAAAATTTAGAAAAAAAAAAGAATCTAAACCCCACAGTAAGAAGGCCTCAAAGTGGAGAAGTGGAGCATTTACGGCAGGCCTATTTGATCACTGCTGGTTCACAGGAAGCGTGTCCAATCAACCCTGATGTTAGGCAAATGAGGGGCAAGGGAGCTTATTTTGGGCACTGGTTTGGATGTGCCCCTCATGGAAAACTCCATCCAGAGGTTATGATGTTTGTTTATATGGAAGAAGATGAGGGCCATGTGGGAGTGTTTTGGTTTTAATTGTGGTCATTTGTGTGGTAGTTGGAAGAGATGACTGGGTCCACCTGGGCTTGAACTCTGGTGTGATTCCCCTTAGAGAATGAGATTTGGAACTGACTTCAGAGAAGTATTGCCATGAATGTTGTTGGGATTTCAGGAGGCCACGCATGAGAGTCGCCCTTGGAAACTGAGATCTTGGCCCATAGAGGCTTTCCAGAGAGCACTGGGAATCTCAGCTAGGATATCACAGGTTTTATTCTGAAAGACCTGGCAGCCATCGTTGAGAGTCAAAACACACATGGACCTCACATTGGAGACCTCAATGGGCCTTGCTTCATGTGACAATTTGGCCACTCTTTGGGAAGCCTTGCTTGTGAGAGATCTCCAGATCCTTCATTAAAATGAGCTTCCTCAACATTTAATGGATCCTGAATGAATTGAAACCCACAGTACCAACAACTTCATCTGTGAAAAATAGTTAGATAAATACCATGAATTTTTAGAAATTCTCATGACCAGGTGGCACTGGAGAACCTTTGGATGTCCTGTTGCTCATCATGAGTATACCAGACAGTGCCTTGATTGACTAGGTATCATGAAAATGGTGTAGAACAGAGATGCCAGTAAGTTGGAGCCTGATATGTAGTGGGCCTAGAGCAGTGGTGTGCAGGTGTGTGATAAAACATCTGTGGTGGGGCCTGTGGATCTGCCATTGACTTTCAAATGCCTTGACACAGACACGGTGCAGCCAGCAGACCCTTCTATATAAAGGCATCTTGTTATATGGAGATTTTTCACGGCAATGTTTAGAATCAGGTTGCTATGGTCAAGGGGCAAGCTATGTGGGATAGAAGCCTAGTTGGTGCATTCTCATGCAGACACTGACCCACCACACGTGACAGAACTCCCTCCAGCACTGTGTCCCACTTGAACTCCTTGTATTTCGTGAAGCAAATACCAAACTCCAAGTGCAGCAGCAAGAAACACAATGAAAAGTCGAGGATGACCAAATGGCTTCACAGTCCACATGGGGTGACACTTAGCCCCCGTGGCCACAATTTAGCTACAAAGAGAGAATTTAGCACTGCTGCCTCATGTTCATTGGAAAATAAGAAACCATGTCCTCCTGGTCACATAGATGCAGACCTAGCTTTGATGGTCTCACTACATCGGAAGTTAAAGCTCCTGAAAACAACATATATTTCAAGTGCCCAAGCTCAGAGGCAATTTCTCAAGAAGTGTTTAGGCCAGCAGATCTCCATGTTTGTGGAGTGTTTACCATGTCACTTACTTTTGGAAACTGCTCTATCAACTCCAAGGTTGTGAACTCCTGAGCATTTTCCATTCTAAATATATATTCACAGATTTTCTAACTCTTCTCCTCTAATTCTGACTTACTTGGGGCAAAGGGAATGTCAAGTCATTGTTCTGGATGAGAGAGGGAAGATTGTTTTGTAGCACATATTTGCATACACATTGGATTCATTTTCCAATTTTCTGTTTGAAATACTGAATCCCTGACACTAACCCATACCCTACTAAACTCTGACTACTAATCCTAATATAATGGAGAAAGATAACCCAAACAGAATAGAAATACAAGCATTTCAGAAGAAGCATGGTGTATAGTTGGAATTACCTTTTGCATGATATAAGGTAGGAGTTATAAATCTAGTCAATTATTTGTTGAAATAATTTTCCATGTGTTTTTAAAGTTAAGAAAAATGTGAATTACTGTCTCCCTTTCTCTGTAGCCTATTAAGCAAATGTATTTTTATATGCACAAATAGAATCCTACCTGGTTTCACATATACATTCTTGTGAGGTGGCTGACTTGGCAGATACAAATTGTGAGAAGAGATCACTCCTCCTAAACGCTGTTTTAACTGAAAATTCAACCCATGGGTGAGCTTCCTAGATGAACAACACTATACACATATTCATGTTCAGTAAAATGAATATTTTGGGATATGCGGATGAGTTATTTTTCATGATGAATTTCAATTGGCATATATATTGCTACATTATAATGTGTGTGTTTGTGTGTCTATATATACATTATATATATATATATATATATATATATATATATATATATATATTCTCCAGATTTACCAAAATATGAAATATATGTGTCTTCTTATACACCGCCTGAATTCATTCATATTCATATATGTGGATTTATAATCAACTTTTAAAAAGTTTATTCTCAGAAATATGCATCCACTGAAATAAATATTTGTTTCCTAGTACTGAAAACTAACTTCAGGGAAGGCTGCTTACAAATCCTAATATTTCTACAGTAACTGACCAAGTTTAAGATCAATGCAAGTAGATTCCTATTGGATATGATGTGTTTATTAAAGTTCATTTTAATCAAACCTGGTACGTTATTATTTCTTCAGTTTATAGACATCATAAATTATATCCTTTCATTCACAAGTTCACAAATTTATAAACATTTGGTTCACTTTCAATCACTTCCTCCTTCAGAACACTTATATTTCTCCATGTTTCTTGACTGGTCTTTTCACTAGACTTCTTTCTAAAGACATTATTTTCGATTCCATAATCATTTTTGAAGCAAAACTCACACACTATTTATGATAAACGGTAACCCTAATATAACCATTAGATATATAAGTGGTTGGAATGAATGTATGTATATCAATAAATGATTTCCTCTATTTTTTCAGATATCAATACAATCCATTATTTAAATTTGGAACCAGTCATATAATTTATTCACAGTATGGTCTATTAATGCATCATCTCTATATTCATCAACACAGGGTAAGCCGATTAGTATCCCCAGTACTAATTTATATCTTTTCAAAATATTTCCCCAAGAAATGGTGGAAGAAATACTCATGTCACCTGATCTTCATATACATATTATCACAGTAATATTCTGGACACAAAATGCGAAGGTCACCCTTATGATTGTACCAAAGCCTCAATGGAATGTGAACATGGATTACTAAATATATCCATGTCCAGGTTGCCTAATGCTCTCAAATGTCAATCTTATTGGTGACTACAAATTGGTTTCTTCTTAAGATTATGTATGCAACCTCAACCCTGTTGAAAATGTCTAATCCTATCACGTTACACTTTGCCTGATTTCCTAATGTCTCTATTGATGTCTGCTTTCCTACATATTTTCCCCAGTTCATCATTGTGCCTGACTCTTCACATATGGTGTAATTTATATTCACTCTCTAACCAAAACCCTATTGCTAAAGAACATTTGGTCCAAATCCTAGACTCACTCTTCCTTCTAAACCTACTGACTATCTTCCTAATCTTACACACAATCCCTTTTTGACTGGATGATCTCTTCTACATTTAATCATCTGAGGTACAGGGTCTTATGCCATTGTATATCAATTTAACTGAGACCTCGGTGCAAAACATAACTCAAGCTAAGGATCCCAATCAAGGGTCCAAATCCTTCTGGGCTTCAAATATTACCTAGATTTCTGTTTTCATACTTATGTTCTACCTCTATATTCTTATAAATATCGCTGGTTCCCAATACCATTATTCAGCCAGCAGAATGATTTCCAACCCAAATCGAACATGCTATTAATCCTAACCATACAATGTTCTCTCAATCTCACTTTACAGAAGAGCAGGGAAAAAGTTGGTATTACAATACAGGAAGTTAGGAGATCTTCCAACTGCTGAGTACCTCAAAATCCATGCAGAAATGATCCCTGGAGAAGATGCAGGCAGCTATGAAGGACCTGAGAGAACAAAAGTCATATTCCATGGCAAAAAACATGGTCAGGATGAAAAGATGTGTCTGAGTCAGCCTCTCTATTCTTAATATAGGGAAGATGGACCAAACCAGGCCTGTGTGGAGAGGTGTTCCCAGGTGACTATGGTTTCTATACCATTCTAACATGAGAAAGTATCACAGGAAGTAGGGCAGCCTCCATGTCAGGAGACAATAGGAAGAAACTGTTAGGACAAAGTGGTGGCCAAGACAGTGACCTCATTCATTTTCTGAAGGTAGTGACCTCACCTCACTTCCTTGGTGATGGAGCTCACTGAATTTTGTGATCCAGGAAGCAAGGCACCCTGAGCCAGTCCCAGTCCAAGTCGCAGTGGGCTCATTTCTTTGGATTTTCCAGGAACAGAGTCAGTCTTTCTTGGTACCTACTGATGTAAGGATTGCCAAATACCAGAAAGCTCTGAAGAGGGGTCTTTCCAGAGAGGATAGGAATTGGCTCACCACTGCGTCCTTACAACTTCACAGATTTGACCAAGGAGACCAGATCTGAGACAGAAAGGCCATTTCTGGGGAACATTGTATGTCCTACCAGTCAGAGGACATTCCAGATAGTCACAGACCTACTTGGAAGAAGGAGGTGCTTTAGTGGGTGTTGGTTTGTGTTTGTGGTTTTTTCACATGATGTGAGAATAGGTAAAAAAGGAGGTTTGTTTGGTTTGGAGTGGACTGTTTCTAGTAAGTCATTTGACAAGGAGACTGTTTCTGTGTCTGTGTATCCCATTGTGTTTTTTTTTGTAGATATTAGAAAAGAAAATAGCTCATTGGGTGTGTCCTGTCTAGTAGAAAACTTCCCAGTGTGCATCCTTCCCAATTAATGAATGGACTGAGGCTTGCCTCATCCATGGGCAACACCTGCTATCTACCTAAGTTCTCATTTTTTTCCTGAATTCTGGCCACTCTCAAGATTAGTATCATGTATTTTTGTACAAGATACGTACCACCTCCAAGCTCTGTGACATGGCCATGTACTGGATAGCTGAAGAGAATGGCGAGCATCTCAGAAAACTCACATATCAGAGTAACCAGGAAAGTCTCCTAGGAGAATCCCTGCTTGGGGGCTTTTGATTACCTATTGTTCTGTTGCTCTGAATGTCAGAAAGGTCTTTGCCTCAGGCCAAACCTTAGTGAAGCCTGAAGAAAAGAGTTTTCAAATGGAAATGAATGGGAATCACCTGTGGCTTTTTACTTTATTGCTTTGGAAAAAGATTCGTCTGAATCAGCCTCTTGGCCCTCTGTGAGCCTGTGGTTTAGATTTTCAGCACCTGATGGGTCTAGAGAAAGATCCGATGTGGGCATTCAAAACCAAAATGGAAAAAAGATCAGTCATTTTGGATGAAGCCTCTCGCCTTCCTCTGTAATATTTCTGACCTCCATCAAGTGAGAATAGGGATCATTTGTGTCAAATGAGTTCTTCAAAGCCCTGCAGAGGCTGGACAATAGGTGCTTGCGTTTTCTCATGACTCCAATTCACACAAAGAATCTATACCCCACAGTCAGTAGGCCTCAAATTTGAGAAGTGGAGCAGTATTAACAGCAGTCCTATATGATCACTTCTGTTTCACAGGAATGTTGTCCAGGCCACCCTGACTTTAGGCAAATGAGGGGCAAGGGAGATTATTTTTGACACTGTCTTGGGCTGTGCCCCTCATGGAAACCTCCAGCTAGAGTTTATGATTAGTGTCTATATAAAAGAAGAAGAGGGCCCTGTGGGAGTGTTTTGGTTTTAATTGTCATCATTTGTGTGGCAATTGGAAGAGATGCCTGGGTCCACCTGGGCTTGAACTCTGTTGTGATTCCCCTTAGAGACTGAGTTGTGGAACTGAACTCAGAGAAGTATTGCCATGAATTGTGTTGGGATTTTTGGAGGCCACGCATGAGATTCGCCATTGGAAACTGAGATCTAGGCCCAGGGTGACTTTCCACAGAGCACTGGGAATCTCAGCCAGGATATCACAAGATTTTATTTTGAAAGATTGTCAGCCATAGTTGAGAGTCAAAAAACACATGGAATTCACATTGTAGACCTCAATGGGCCTGGCTTCATGTGACCTTTTGCCCACTCTTTGGGAAGCCTTGCCTGTGAAAGTTCTCCAGACCTTTCATTGAAATGAGATTCCTCACCTTTTAATGGTTCCTGTATAAATTAAATCCCACAGTGCCTCCAACTTCATTATTGAAAAATATCTAGATAAATACCATGAATTTTTTGAAATTACTATGACCAGGTTGCACTGGAGAACCTCTGAATGTCCTGTTCCTGATCATGATTGTACCAGACAGTGCCTTGATTGACTGGGTTTCATGAAAAAAGTGTAGAACATAGATGCCAGAAAGTTGGAGCCTGCAGACTAGTGGGCCTAGAGCAGAGGAGTGTAGGTGTGTGAAAAAAACATTTGTGGTGGGGCCACGTGGATCTGCCATTGGCTTAGAAAGACTTGTGACTGACATGGTACAGCCAGCAGACCCTTCAATGTAAGGGCATCTTGTTATATGGAGAGGATTCCTGCCAAAGGTCAGAATCAGGTTGCTATTGTCAAGTTGAAAAGCTATGTGGGATTGAAGCCTCACTGGTGCATTTTACTAACCCACCACACGTGAGAGTACATCCTCCAGCACTGTGTCCCAGTAGAACTCCTTGTATTTCGTGAAGCCAATACCAAACTCACAGTGCAGCAGTAAAAAACACCACGAAAGTGGATAATGACCAAATGGCTCTACAGACAACACAGTTAGATACTTAGACCCCAGTGGCCAAAGTTTACCTACAAAGAGAGAATTCAGCACTGCTGCCTCATGTTCACTAGAAAACAAAAAAACATGTCATCCAGGTCACATAGATGGAGACCCAGAATTGATGGTCTCACTACAAAGGAAGCTAAAACTCCTGACAACAATATATATTTTAACTGCCCGACCTCAGAGGCAGTTTCTCAAAAAGTCATTGGGCCAGCAGAGCTCCATGTTTGTGGAGTGTTTACCCTCTCCCTTTTTGTAACCCGTTCTACCTCCTACAAGTTTGTGAACTCCTGAGCATTTTTCTTTCCACATATGTATTCACAGATTTTCTAACTTTTCTCCACTAATTGTGTCTTATTTGGGGCGAAGGTAATGTCAAAGCATTGTTCTGATGAGAGTGGGAAGATTTTTGTGTAGCACATATTTGCATACACATTAGATTCATTTTCATATTTTCCATTTGAAATACTGAATCCCTGACACTAACCCATACCCTACTAGACTCTGACTACTAATCCAAATATGATGGAGAAAAAGAAACTTAACAGAATAGAAATACAGGCCTTTCATAGGAGGCATGGTGTATACTTGGACTTGCCTTCGGCTTTATCAACGGTATGTGTTATAAATATAGTCAACTATTCATTGTAATACTTCTCCATGAGTTTTTAAAATTAACACATATGTAAATTTCTGTCTCCCTTTCTCTGTAGCCTATTCATCACATGTATTTTTTAATGCATCTTTAGAATTTTACCTTGTATCACATGTACATTCTTGTGAGCTTGCTTATTTTGGAAGATACAAATTGTGAGAAGAGATCACTCCCTCTAAATACTGATGGAACTGGAAATTCAACCTATGGGTGAATTTCCTAGATGAACAATATTATGCATAAATAAATGTTCAGTAAAATGAATATTTTTGGATACGTGGATGATATCTATTTTATTATGATTTTCGAATGGCATATATATTGCTACATTTTAATGTCTGTGTATGTGAGTATCTATCTATCTATCTATCTATCTATCTATCTATCTATCTATCTGTATAGATATAGATATCTACTCTTTAGATTTTCCAAAATATGAAATATATGTGTCTTATTATACACTTTCTAAATTTACTCATGTGTGTGTATGTGGATTTATAATCAAATTTTCACAAAATAATTCTTAGAAATATTCATCCACCTTAAATACATATTTATTTCCTAGTACTGAAAACTAAATTCAGTGAATGGTGCATACAAATCGTAATATTTCCACAGTGACTGACCCAGTTTCACATCAATGCAAATAGACACCTATGGGACCATGATGTGTATTTTGAAGTTCATTTTTATTCAACACTGATACATTACTATTTCTGCAGTTTATGGACATAATAGGACATATTCTTTCATTCACAATTTCACAAATTTATAGGCATTTAGTTCACTTTCAATCACTTCCTACTTCAGAACACATGTATTCCTCCATGTTTCTTGACTGTTCTTTTCATGAGATTCTTTCCAAACACATTATTTTTGATTTCCATAATCATTTTTGAAGCAAAACTTTGACACTCTTCATGATAAACCATAATGCTAATATTACCATTAGATGTATAACTGGTTAGAATGAATTTATGTATATCAATATAAGATTTCCTATATATTTTCAGATATCAATTCAATCCATTATTTAAAGTTTGAACCAGTTATATTATTTATTCACAGTATGGTCTATTAAGGCATCATCTCTATATTCATAGACCGATGGTATACCTATCTGTATCCCAAATACTAATCTATAAGTCTTTAAAATATTGCTTTAAGAATATTGGAAGAAATACTCTAGCCACCTGATATACATATACATTTCATCACAGTAATATTCCTGACACAAAATGCAACGGACACACTTATGATTGTATCAAAGCCTATATTGAAAGTGAGCATGTATTACTAACAACATCCATGTCCTGATTAACTAATGATCTCAAATATCATTCCTATTGGTGAGTACATATTTGTTTCTTCCTAAGATTAAATATTGAAACTGAACCCTGTTAAAAATGTCTCATCCTATCACTCACTTTGTACTTTGCCTGATTTCCTAATGTCTCTATTGATATCTGATTTCCTACACATTTTCCCCAGTTCATCACTGTGACTGACTCTTGAAATATGCTGACATTTACATTCACTCTCTAACAAAACCCCTATATCTAAAGAACTTTTGGTCCAACTCCTAGACTCACTGAAATGGGTTCTTCAAAGCCCTGCAGAGGGTAGCCCATAGGTGCTTGGGTTTTCTCATGACCCCAATTCACATAAAGAATCTATGCCCCACAGAGAGTAGGCCTCAAATTGGAGAAGTAGAGCAGTATTAATGGCAGGCCTATTTGATCACACCTGATTCACAGGAAGGGTTTCCAGGCCACCCTGAATTTAGGCAAATAAGGGGCAAATGAGCTTATTTTGGACACTGTCTTAGGCTGCGCCCCTCATGGAAACCTCCAGCAAGAGGTTATGATGAGAGTTTATATTGAAGAAGATGAGGGCCATGTGGGAGTGTTTTGGTTTAATTGTGGTCATTTGTGTGGTAGTTGGAAGAGATGACTGGGTCCACATGGGCTTGAACTCTGGAGTGATTCCCCTTAGAGACTGAGTTCTGGAAATGAACTCAGAGAAGTATTGACATGAATTGTGTTGGGATTTTAGGAGGCCACACATGAGAGTTGCCCTTGGAGACTGTGATCTAGGCCCAGGATAGCTTTCCAAAGAGCACTGGGAATCTCAGCCAGGATATCACATGACTTTATTCAGAAAGACGTGGCAGCCATTGTTGAGAGTCAAAACACACATGGACCTCAATTGTAGACCTCAATGGGCCTGGCTTAATGTGACCTTTTGGCCACTCTTTGGGAAGCCTTGCCTCTGAGAGTTCTCCTGAGCTTTAATTGAAATAATCTTCCTCACCATTTCATGGTTCCTGAATAAATTGAAAGCCACAGTGCCTACAACTTCATCCTTGAAAATTGGCTATATAAATACCATGAATTTTTTAAATTCACATGAACAGGTGGCACTGGAGAACCTTTGGATATCTGTTGCTGCTCACGAGTGTACCAGACATTGCATTGATTGACTGGGTTTCATGAAAATGGTGAGAACAGAGATGCCAGAAAGTTGGAGCCTGCTGACTAGTGGGCCCAGAGCAGTGGTGGGCAGGTGTATGATAAAACATCTGTCGTGGGGACACGTGGTTCTGCCATTGGTTTCCGAATGACTTGTGAATGACATGGTGCAGCCAGCAGAACCTTACAAGTAAAGGGACCTTGTTATATGGAGAGGTTTCAGGGCAATGTTCAGAATCAGGTTGCTATGGACATGGGTGCAAGCTTTTTGGGATAGAAGCCTGGTTGGTGCATTCTCCTGCAGACCCTCATCCACTACACGTGAGAGTACTCCCTCTAGCACTGTGTCCCAGTTTTTCTCCTTGTATTATGTGAAGCCAATACCAAACTCCCAGTGCAGCAGTAAGAAACACCACGAAAAGTGGAGTATGACCAAATGGCTTCACAGATCACATGGTTAGACACTTAGACCCCAGTGTCCTCAGTTTACTAACAAAGGGAAAATTCAGAACTTCTGCCTCATGTTCAATAGCATATAAGGAACCATGCCATCCAGGTCACATAGATGCCGACCCAGGTTTGATGGTCTCAATTCAAAGGAAGCTAAAGCTCCTGACAACAACAAATTTTTCAAGGGCCCAAACTCAGAGGCAGTTTCTCAAAAACTCATTAGGCCACCAGAGTTCCATGTTTGTGGAGTGTTTAGCCTGTACCTTACTTTTGGAAATTCCACTACCACCTCCAAGGTTGTGAACTCCTGAGCATTTTCTTTTCCAGATATATATTCACAGACTTTCAAACTCTTCTCCACTAATTGTGTATTACTTGTGGCGAAGGAAATATCAAGGCATTGTTTTGGAGGACAGTGGGAAGATTTTTGTCTAGCAAATATTTGCATACACATTAGATTCATTTTCCTATTTTCCATTAGAAATACTGAATCCCTGTCACTAACCCATACCCTACTAGACTCTGACTACTAATCTTAATATGATGTAGAAAAAGAAACCTAACAGAATAGAAATACAGGCCGTTCATAGGAGTCATGGTGTATACTAGGACTTGCCTTCTGCTTTATCAAGTGAATGTGTTATAAATCTAGTCAACTTTTCATTGTAATACTTCTCCATGAGTTTTTAAAGTTAACACATATGTACATTTCTGTCTCCCTTTCTCTGTACCCTATTCATCTCATGAAATTTATTATGCATATTTAGTATCCTACCTGGTATCACACGTACATTATTGTGAGCTTGCTGTTTTAGGAAGATACAAATTGTGAGAAGAGATCACTCCCCCTAAATACTGATGGAACTGAAAATTCAACATATGGGTGAATTTCCTAGATGAACAGCATTATACATAAATCCATGCTCAGTAAAAAGAATATTTTTGGATATGAGGATGATATATATTTCATGATGAATTTTGATTGGCATACATATTACTACATTTTAATGTCTGTGTTTGTATCTTTATATATATATATATATTTTTTTTTTCTCCAGATTATTCAAAATATGAAATATATGTGTCTTATTTTACACTCACTAATTTAACTCATGTTCCTATATGTGGATTTATAATCAAATTTTCACAAGATTATTCTCAGAAATATTCATCCACATGAAATACATATTTATTTCCCAGTACTGAAAACTAACTTCGGTGAAAGCTGCTTACAAATCCTAATATTTGTACAGTAACTGACCCAGTTTAACATCAATGCAAGTAAAATCCTATGGGACATGATGTGTATTTTGAAGTTCATTTTTATTCAACACTGGTACATTACTATTTCTTCAGTTTATGGACATTATAAGATAATACTTTTCATCCACAAGTTAACAAATCTGTACGCATTTGGTTCACTTGCAATTACTTCCTGCTTCAGAATATATGTATTCCTCCATGTTTCTTGACTGTACTTTTCATGAGATTATTTCCAAACACATTATTTTCGATTTCCATAATCATTTTTGAAGCAAAACTCCCACACTCTTCATGATAAACCATAATGCTAAAATTACCATTAGATGTATAACTGGTTAGAATGAACTTATGTATATCAATATAAGATTTCCTATATATTTTCAGATATCAATTCAATCCATTATTTAAAGTTTGATCAAGTTATATTATTTATTTACAGTATGGTCTATTAAGGCATCATCTTTATAATCATAGGCACAGGGTACACGTACTTGTGTCCCCAATACTAATTTATAAGTCTTAAAATGTTGCTTTCAGAAATGTTTGAAGAAATACTGTAGTCACCTGATATACATTTACATTTCATCACAGTAATATTCCTGACAAAAAATGCAACGGACACCCTTATGATTGTACCAAAGCCTAAATTTAATGTGAGCATGTATTACTAACAACATCCATGTCCTGATTAACTAATGATCTCAAATATCATTCCTATTGGTGACTACATATTTGTTTCTTCCTAAGATTATATATTCAAACTCAACCCTGTTAAAAACGTCTTATCCTATTACTCACTTTGTACTTTCCCTGATTTCCTAATGTCTCTATTGATATCTGCTTTCCTACACATTTTCCCCAGTTCATCACTGTGACTGACTCTTCACATATGCTGACATTTGCATTCACTCTCTAACCAAAACCCTATATCTAAATAACTTTTGGAACTATCCCTTTTTGTCTGGAGGATCTCTTCCTCATTCATTCATCCAAGGTACAAGGTCCTATGCCATTGTATAACGATTTATTTGAGACAACTATGCGGAAATAATTCAAAGCTAAGTATCCCAATCAAGGGCCCAGTGTTCATCTGGGTTTCAAATCTTTCCTAGATTTCTGTATTCATACTTATATTACACCTATATATGCTTGTAAATATCGGAGGTCCCCAATACCATTATTCATCTCGCAGAATGATTACTAACCCAAATTGAACATGTTATTAACCCTAACCATGCACTGTTCCCTCAATTTAACTTTACAAAGACCAGGGACAGAGTTTGTGTTATAATACAGGTAGGTAGGGGATCTTCCACCTGTTGAGAACCTCAAGTTCCATGCAGAAATAATCCCTGAAGAAGATGTAGGCAGCTATGAAGGACCTGAGAGAGCAACAGTAATCTTCCTTGGTAAAATACCTGGTCAGGATGAAGCGATGTGTCTGAATAAGCCTCTCTTTTCTTAAAGTAGAGAAGATGGACCAAACCAGGTCTGTGTGGAGAGCTGTTAACATGTGCCTATGGTTGATATACCATTCTATCTTGTGAATGTGACACAGGAAGTAGGGGAAGCCTCTCTCTCGTGGGACCCTTGGAAGGAAATGTTAGGATAAAGTGGTTACCAAGGTAGTGACCTCATTCAGTTCCTGAAGGAAGTGACCTACCTCACTTCCTTGGTGATGGAACTCTCTGAACTTGGGATCCAGGAAGCCAGGCACTCAGAGCCAGTCCCAGTCCCAGTCCCAGTGGGTTCACTTGTTTGGATTTACCAAGGACAGAGTCAGTCTTTTTGGTACATACTGATGTGTGGATGGCTAAATTCCAGGAAAGCTCTGAAAAGGGGCCTTTCCTGGGAAAGCAGGTAGTGACTCACTGATTGATGCTGAAAACTTTACAGAGTTGGTAAAGGAGACCTGATCTGAGACAGGACAGTCCATTTCGAGGGAGCAGAGTAAGGCCCATCAGTCTGAGGACACTCTGGATAGTCACAGACCTACTTGGGGGAAGGAGGTGCCTTTGTGGGTGTGGGTGTGAATTTGTGTTTTTTTATCATGTTCTGAGAATAGGTAGGAAAGGCAGTATGTTTGGTTTGGAGTGGACTGTTTTTAGTAAGTCATTTGACTTGGCGAGTGTTTCTATGTTTGTGTATCCCACTTTTTCCGTGGTTGTAGATATTAGAAAAGTGAATGCATCAATGGATGTGTCCTGTCTAGTAGAAAGCATCTCAGCACACATCCTTCCCAATTTATGAATGGACTGTGGCTTGCCTTATATGGACAACACCTACTTCTTTCCTTAGTTCCCGTTTTCTTCCTGAATTCTGGCCACTCTCCAGAATAGGCTCATGTTTTTTTGTCCAAGATATGGACCTCCGTCGAGTTCTGTGACATGGCCATGTACTGGATAGATGAAGGGAATTGGGAGCATCTCTGAAAACTCGGATATCAGTGTGACCAGTAAAGTCTCAGTAGAGAAACCCTGCTTTGTGCCTTTTGCTTACCTACTGTTCTGTTGACCTGAATGTCAGGAAGGTCTTTTCCTCAGGCCACCAGTTTGTGAAGCCTGAAGAAAAGTGCTTTCAATTGGAAATGAATGAGCATCACCTGTGGCTCCTTGCTTAATTGCTTTGGAAAGGGATGTGTCTGAATCATCCTTTCGGCTCTGAGAGAGGCTGTGGCTTTGATTTTCAGCACCTGATGGATCTAAAGAAAGATCCCATGTGTGCATCCAAAACCAAAATGGCAAAAAGATCAGTCATTGTGGATGAAGTCTCTTGCTTCCTCTGTTAGGTTCCTGACCTCCATCAAGTAAGTATAGGGATCCTTTGAGACAAATGAGTTCTTCAAAGCCCTGCAGCAGTGCTTGGGTTCTCACATGACTCCAAATCACATAAAGAATCTATACCTCACAGTCAGTAGGCTTCAAAATGAAGAAACAGAGCAGTATTACTGGCAGGCCTATTTGATCAATCCTGGTTTACAGGAAGGGTGTCCAGGAAACCCTGACTTTAGGAAAATGAGGGGCAAGGGAACTTATTTTGGACACTGTCTTGGGCTGCGCCCCTTATGGAAACCTCCAGCCAGAGGTTATGATGAATGTCTACATGGAAGAATATGAGGGCCATGTGGGAGTATTTTGGTTTTAATTGAACATATTGTTAACCCTAACCATACACTGTTCCCTCAATCTAAGTATTCAGAAAAGCAGGGACAGATTTGGTCTTACAATACAGGAATGCAGGGGATCTTCCACCTGCTGAAAACTTCAAAGTTCCTTGCAGAAATGAACCCTGGAGAAGATGTAGGCAGCTATGAAGGATCTGAGAGAGCAAAAGGCATCTTCCATGGCAAACAGCCTGGTCAGGATGAAGGGTTGTGTCTGAATCAGATTCTCTCTTCTTAATGTAGAGGAGAGGCCTGTGTGGAGAGCTGTTCCCAGGTGACTATTGTTTCTTTACCATTCTAACTTGTGAAAGTGTCACAGGAAGTAGGGACATCCTCCATGTTATGAGACCTTAGGAAGCAAATGTTAGGACAAATTGGTTGCCAAGGCAGTGACCTCATTCAGTTACTAAAGGAAGTGACCTCACCTCACATCCTTGTTGATGGAACTCTCCAAATTTGGGTTCCAGGAATCTAGGCACCCAGGCCCAGTCCCAGCACCAGTTCCAGTGTTCTCACTTGTTTGGATTTTCCAAGGACAGAGTCAGTCTTTTGTGGTACCTACTTATGTGAGAATGGCCAAATTCCAGAAAAATTCTGAAGAGGGGCCCTTCCGGAGAAAACAGGTAGAGGCTCACTGCTGGCTCCTGACAACTTCACAGAGTTGACCAAGGAGTCCAGATCTGAGACAGGACAGACCATTTCTGGGGAACATAGTATGGCCCTCCAGTCAGAGGACACTCTGGATAGTTCCAGACCCACTTGGGGGAAGGAGGTGCCTTTGTGGTTGTGGGTGTGGGTTTGTGGTTTTTTCTTTTGTTCTGAGAATAGTTAGGAAAGGGGGTGTGTTTGGTTTGGAGTGGACTGTTTCTAGTTAGTCCTTTGACAAGGCGAGTGTTTTTAGGTCTGTGTATCCCACTGTTTTCGTGGTTGTAGACATTAGAAAAGATAATGCCTCAATGGGTGTATCCTCTCAAGGAGAAAACTTCCCAGCATTCATCCGGCACAATTTATGAATGGAGTGTGGCTTGCCTTATCAATGGGCAACACCAACTATCTTCCTACGTTCCTGTTTTCTTCCTGAATTCTGGCCACTCTCCAGAATAGGCTCATGATTTTGTGTCAAATATATGTACCACTTCCAAGCTCTGTGACATGGCCATGTACTGGTAGCTGAAGGGAATGGCAAGCATCTCAGAAAACTCAGATATCAGTGTAGCCAGTAAAGTCTCAGTGGAGAAACCCTGCTTTGGGCCTTTTGATTACCTATTGTTATGTTGCCCTGAATATCAGGAAAGTCTTTGTCTCAGGCCACCCCTTTGTGAAGCCTGAAGAAAACAGTTTTCACATGGAAATGAATGGGCATTACCTTTGAGTTTACAATAAAACCTTCACAGATTTGGCTCTCATTAAGTTAAAAATACTTTTAGATTGTATCTCAGTGTAAAAAGTAACATGGAACTGTACATATCTTATTGATAACAAGTCCAATTATAGAACACAAATGATATACATAAATCTCCAACACTCCAACATGTTTTTCTTTTAAGCCTAGAATTACCATACAACCTTAGAACACCAGCTTGATACAATGGTCTTTGCAAGCTTCTACCTTACAGACTTGTATACCTGGAAGATATGAACACATTAACACCACAATTACATTGATGTTTTTGTATTAAACAAGTTTAGATTTTAAAGAAATAACATGGCACAATTTTATAAAAACAGTACTTGTTTTACCAGCTGTTTAATTTTTTAAGATTACTTGCTCAAAACTTACACATATAACCAAGTTACACACACCTTTTATTATTATTTACTTAAACCCTTTTAATTACTTAATCATATAGACTCTCTTATCCAGAAACACGTTTTTCCTCTATTATATCTATATCTAGAACCTTTTAGTTTCTCTTTTCCATCTACTAACCTCTTTCTGTTCACATTTCAATACAATGCTTTTCAATTTCTGAATTTAAGCAGATTATTTTATAGACATCTACATTTTATTAGGGCCTTTTTGAAAACCTAGAAAACTTATTGGCCTAACTTTAAAGACATCTTTATTTTTATCTGTTTACCCAATTTGAATTAAAACATATGAATCACGTGAATCAAAGACATTTGGATACATTTTTAAATTTTTCATGAGCGCTCCTCATCTGTCAATTGTCATATCCCTGCATGATATATGGACATACACATATACAGACATACCAACATACAACACGTAACACAAATGTAACACATAACACAATAGTAAAGGCCTTGTAGCTTTTTTCAGGTGAAATCTCCATTGCAATGCTGAAAACTCCAGAGTCGATCAAAAATAGAACTGATCAGAAAACATTAACCCATCAGCAGAATCAAGATCATGAGCTCAAAAAAAAAATTACAGAATCTAAGAAAAGCAAGAGTCCTAAAAATGATGACTGGCCAGTAATTAGTAAATACCATATTATATACTTTTTTGGTTAGGTCTAGTTTGAGTTCAGGTAAAAAGACACATTTACTCTTTTTATCTGTCTCCTGCTGAGTGCTGCAGGCTTCTTTTATTTGCATATCAAAGTAAGTCCTGGCTGAGGTCTGGAAAACTGGAAAGACTGGAATTCGGAGAAGAAACCTCATGCCTAAGGCATTTATCTATAAGTCATAATTTCCAGGTTTGGATGTTGAAAATTTTGATGCAAGTTTAAGATTTAATTCTCAAAATTTTATTTCTTTAGATTTTTCTACACTAGAAAAACTTGCTCACACAAAACTGAAATTAGGATCATTTTTTGATAATATTAATGTCACCATCAGAAGAAGTTTCTATAGGATCATTAAGCCCCTTTCTTTGTTATGAAGTTTCTAATAGTATTAAGTTAATTTAAATTGGCTGAAAAATTTTTAAAAAGAACCACATGCTACCATGTGTATCCGAAATTAAGCTTTAAAAATTTCCAAGACTGTTGCTAATTAATGTCATTTCAATAAGCCAGACCAACGTTTTAATTTAGTACCATTTTTTAAAATCTTACACACTAATGGGAATAGATACCATATCATAATTTATTATCTCTTCCCAAGTTAATGCACTGATATATCTAGTGAAATTTTTTCAGGCTGTCTAGTTCAAAATTAAAACTCTTTATTTTTTTTTTACCCTAAGTATTTAAGTTTCCTAGCATGAACTACCTGAAATCAAACTAAACAATTGTTTAAACCCAACTTTTAACTGTAAGATAGTGCAATGCTTTAGAAACCCATTTAGATACCAGATGGTTAAAATAAAAAAAATCATTTCTAGATACACATTCACCCTAGATCATCCCCAAGAAACAATCTATAATATCAACATATTAATGCATTCATTGTCCCTTTTGTTAAGTAAACAAAGGTGGAGAAATCCTTAAAGTGCACGTAAGGAATAAGGGAGTTCCCCACAGCAAAATGGATCTGGCAGCTGCTGAGAGTCCCTTAGCCTCACCATTTACTTACAGGATTAGTTCCTCTGGTTTGCTTTGACCCCAGGCACCAGGCATATTCTATGTCTCCCAACTTTGCAGTAGTCAGTTCCCAAAAATTTCATTCTCTGCTTCAGTTGTTTTGAGTGCTAGGCTTCCCCAAGAGGGCAGAGTGGGGTTTATTTAAAGTCCCCTCTGGGTTGTCAAAATTTATGACTGAAGGCTTGGTTCCCATCCCAAAGCCAATTAATGCCAATTTAATAATGAGGACAGGGTTTTGAGAAAAGTTTAAGCAAGATATCAAAGTTCTTAGACCCCAGACATTTCCCTCTGCAGTGGGCATGCTCAATCCAACTACGGGAAGAAAAGAAATCACTGCTTCCATAATCTTGCTTAACAAAGGGGAGTAAAGTTTATCAAAGTTCTTTAAAGCACATCTAAGAGAGGTGAAAAGGTGAGAACAGAAAAACTGGCGGTTCTATTGACTTTTGGTCCCTCACAGGAGAAGCATTAGTTTAAAATTTAGCTAAAGTAACTTCCACATATGTAATGCAGGTTGGAACTCAGGACTCTGCATCGGACCAAACAATGCCATCACATTTAACAGAAACACAGATAAAATGACACACAAAGACCATCATGCAGCTCCCGTTTGTTCACAACCACAAGATCTACAATCTTGTGACTCAGAGAGAATGGAGGGAAGAGGGGGAGGAGTAGAAGGTTTGAGTGATAGGATCCTGGGTGAAGGGGTCGGATTGGAGGCAGGGACCAGGAATGGCTTCAAGGACAGAGGCATGGAATGGCTTTGTCCCATAATGAGAGTTTCTCAAACAGAGACAAGGACAATACAAACGTGACACAAACATGTACACACAGTTAACATTTAACACGAGTTCAGAAGTAAAGATTAGAACCTAGTAACTGGCAAAACCTGATGGGTTAGACCACAAAGACAGACAGTGAATTCAACCTGAGAGAAAAATGTAGTCAGCAAGATATGATGGGTTGCCAGCAGAGTCACCTAATGTGGGCTCATTCGTCCCTCCTCACCTAATGAGAGCACATCCGTCACTCCCCGAGTCCTCCAAGGCATCCCTTGCAAGGACATGGCCTGTGGCTTTAGGACACGTTTGTCCACCACTGACAGGGGGAACTTACGTTCTCCGCTGGAAGCCACTCTGCCAACCCAAACCAAAAACGGAAAAATGGAACCTGAACAAAAAGCTCTTAGTGATCACAAGGAAAAATGAAAAGAAGCGCCTTACTTACCTCCAGAGGGGTCTGTTGGCGTGTCCTTGTCCTATGCTGCGTGATTCCCGGCCAACGCACCAAATGTAAGGCTCCGGTGAACGTCGGAGGAAGAGACCACCAAGAGAACGCGGCTCATGCAACAGAAAAAGGCGTTCATTGAGGATCCAATCCAGCATGCTGGGGCTACGTGCTCACTCAAGAAGGGAGAGCAGCCCAGAGCCCCGAGCAGGGGTTGAGCGGTGCTTAAGTACACTTTTTGGGGAGGGCGGGACTTTACATATATCACAGTCTCCTTTAAGAAATCAACATACACCGCAGAAAAATCAAACTACAATTCCTAAACATGATTAGTTCATTCATTGGCAGGAACAGGTCAGGCGGGAGTGATAGGTGAGTTCTAAAGCGAGGTACACATTCAAACAGATTGGTTTAGGCCTTGCGATGCTTATGTGCCAGGCCACACAGGGTCCTAGGTTATTAAACAACCAGGCGGTCAGGGGGAATATTTACTGGGCAGTCCAGAATTGTACTACAAGCTACAGGAATTTCAGGTTTTGCATGTAGCATAGGAACTTAACAATACCTGGTCCTTTACATTTTAACTCAGGTCTTGCAGCTTAGAAACTTTACAAAACCCGGTCTTTTACACTTCAACTTTTACACTTTAATTTCAATTTATTTTACCCTTTCAGATCACTCCTGGTGCACAAGAAGGGTGTCCAAGCCACCCTGAATTTAGGCAAATGAGTGGCATGGGAGCTTATTTGGGAAACTGTATTGGGCTGTGCCCCTCATGGAAACCTCCAGCCAGATGTTATGATGAGTGCCTTTATAGAAGAAGAGGAGGGCCATGTGAGAGTGTTTTGGTATTAATTGTGGTCATTTGTGTGACGGTTGGAAGAGATGACTGGGTCCACCTGGGCTTGAATTCTTGTGTGATTCCCCTTAGAGACTGACTTCTGGAACTGAACTCAAAGAAGTATTACCATGAATTGTGGTGATATTTTAAGAGGTCAAGCATGAGAGTCGCCCTTGGAAACTAAGATCAAGGCCGAGGGTGGCTTTCCACAGAGCACTGGGAATTTCAGCAAAGATATCCCATGATTTTATTCTTAAAGACTTGGTAGCCATAGTTGAGAGTCAAAACACACATGGACCTCACATTGTAGACCTCAATGGGCCTGGCTATATCTAACCTTTTGGCCACTCTTTGGGAAGCCTTGCCTATGAGAGTTCTCCAGAGTTTCATTGAAATGAGCTTCCTCAACATTTAATGGTTCTTGAAACCCACAGTGCATACAAACACAATAGAAATACAAGCAGTTCAGAAGAGGCATGGTGTACAGTTGGACTTGCCTTTTGCATTATGTAGGGTAGGTGTTATAAATCTAGTTAATTTTTAATTGAAATAGTTCTCCTTGTGTTTTTAAAGTTAATAAATATGTGAATTCCTGTATCCTTTTCTCTGTAGCCTATTCATCACATGTATTTTTATATAAACATATTGAATCCTACCTGGTATCACATATACATTCTTGTGAGGTGGCTGACATGGCAGATACAAATTATGACAAGAGATCACTCCTCCTAAACGCTATTGGATCATAAAATTCAGCCTAAGGGTAACCTTTCTAGTTGAACAACATTATTCATAAATCCATGTTCAGTAAAATTAATATTTTTGGATCTGTGGACGATATATATTTCATCATGAATTTCAATTGGCATATATATTGCCACTTTATAATGTCTGTGTGTGTTTTGCTCTTTGCTTAATTGCTTTGGAAAGAGATGTGTCTGAATCAGCCTCTTGGCCCTGTGTGAGGCTGTGGCTTAGATTCTCAGCACCTGATGGACCTAAAGAAAGATCCCATGGGTGCATCCAAAACCAAAATGGCCAAAAGAGCAGTTATTGTGGATGAAGACTCTCACCTTCCTCTCTAATGGCCCTGACATCCATCAAGTGAAAATAGGGATCCTTTGGGTCAAATGAGTTCTTTAAAGCCCTGCAGAGTTTAGCCCATAGGTGCTTGGGTTTTCACATGAATCCAATTTACATAAAGAATCTAAACCCCACAGTCATTTGGCCTCAAATTGAAGAAGATAAGGGGCATGTGGGAGCATTTTGTTTTGAATTGTGGTAATTTGTTTGGCTCTTGGAACAGATGACTGGGTCTACCTGGGCTTGAACTCTGATATGATTCTCCTTAGAGACTGAATTCTGGAAGTGACATCAGAAAAGTATTGTCATGAATTGTGTTTGGATTTTACTAGGCCATGCAACCTAGATCTCAGGTATTAATTGTGGTGCAGGGAGATCTAGGTGCAGGGTGGCTTTGCCCAGAGCACTGGGAATCTCAGCCTGGATATCACATGATTTTATTCTGAAATTCTTTAAAGCCACAGTTGAGAGTCAAAACACACCTGGACCTCAGATTGTAGACCTCAATGGGCCTGACTTCATGTGACCTTTTGGCCACTCTTTGGGAAGACTTGCCTGTGAGTGTTCTCAAGATCTTTCATTGAAATGAGCTTCTTCAACATTTAATGGTTCCTGAATGAATTGAAACCCACAGAGCCTCCAACTTTATCCTCAAAAAATGGCTTGATAAATACCATGAAACTTTTGAAATTTCCATGACCAGGTGGCACTGGAAAACTTTTGGATGTCCTGTTGCTGATCATGAGTGTATCTCACAGTGCCTTGACTGACTGGGTTTCATGAAAATTGTGTAGAACAGTGATGCCAGTATGTTGGAGCCTGTTCATTAGTGGGCCTAGAGCAGTGGTGTGAAGGTGTGTGATAAAACATGTGTGTTGGGCCATGTGGATCTGCCATTGGCTTCCAATTGCCTTGTGACTGACAGGGTACAGCCAGCAGACCCTTATATGTAAAGGCATCTTGTTATATGGATAGGTTTCTGGGCAATGTTTAGAATCAGGTTGCTATGGACAAAGGGGCAACCTATGTGGGACAGAATCCTGGTTGGTGCATTCTCATGCAGACTGTGTCCCTCCACACGTGACAGAACTCCCTCCAGCACTGTGTCCCAGTTGAACTCCTTGTATTTCATGAAGCAAATACCAAACTCCCAGTGCACCAAGGAGTAACACCACGAAAATTGGAGCATGACCAAATGGCTTCACAGTCAACCCGGGGAGACACTTACACCCCAGTGGCCATAGTTTAACTACAAAAAGAGTATTCAGCAATGCTGCCTCATTTTCATTGAAAAATTAGAAACAATGTCCTTCAGGTCACATATTTGCACACCCAGATTTGATGGTCACACAACAAAGGAAGCTAAAGCTCCTGACAACAACATGTATTTTAAGAGCCCAACCTCAGAGAGTTTCTCAAAAAGTCTTTACACAAGCAGAGCTCAATGTTTGTGGAGTGTTTACCCTGTCCCTTACTTTTGGAAACTCCTCTACCACCTACAAGTTTGTGAACTCCTGAGCATTTTTTATTCCTGATATGTATTTACAGATTTTCTAACTTTTCTCCTCTAATTGTATCTTACTTGGAACTAAGGTAATGTCAAGGCAATCTTCTGGATGAGAGTGTGAACATTTTTGTGTAGCACATATTTTTATACACATTGGATTCATTTTCCTATATACCATTGAAAATACTGAATCCCTGACAATAACCCATACCCTACTATACTCTGTCTACTACTCCTAATATGATGGAGAAAAATAACACAAACAGAATAGGAATACAAGCAGTTCAGAGGAATCATAGTGTATAGTTGGACTTGTTTTTTGCATGATTAATTGTAGGTGTTATAAATCTAGTCAATTTTTAATTGAAATAGTTCTCCATGTGTTTTTAATGTTAACAAATATGTGAATACCTATCTCCCTTTCTCTGTAGCCTATTCAGCACATGTATTTTTAAATGCACATATAGAACACTACCTGGTATCACACCTACATTTTGTGAGGTGGCTAATTTGGCAAATACAATTTGTGAGAAGTGATCACTCCTGTTAAACTCTGTTGGAACTGAAAATTTAACCTAGGGGTGTGTTTCCTAGAAGAACAACATTATACATAAATACATGTTCTAAAAGAAATAATTTTGCATCTGTGGAGGATATATATTTCATGATAAATTTGATTGCTAATTTATTGTCTGTGTGTGTTTTTTTGTATATATATATATACATACACTCTCCAGATTTTTCAAAATATGAAATATATGTGTCTTATATACACTCCCTAAATTCATTCATGTTCATGTATATGGATTTATAATCAACTTTTCACAAGATCATTCTCAGAAATATTCATCCACCTGAAATACACATTGTTTCCAGTACTGAAAACTAACTTCAGTTAATGTTGCATACAAATACTAATACTTCTACAGTAACTGACCCAGTTTAACATCAATGCAAG
Organism: Callospermophilus lateralis; assembly: GCF_048772815.1. Taxonomy (NCBI): domain Eukaryota; kingdom Metazoa; phylum Chordata; class Mammalia; order Rodentia; family Sciuridae; genus Callospermophilus; species Callospermophilus lateralis. The sequence continues at coordinate 787,304 of NW_027515494.1, forward strand.
TACATTCCTATGTGACATGATGTGTATTTTGAAATTCATTTTAATTCAACACTGGTACATTACTATTTCTTCAATTTATGCACATCATAGGATATATATTTCATCCACAAGTTAGCAAACTTATAGGCATTTGTTTCACTTTCAATCACTTCCTGCTTCAGAACACATGGATTCTTCCAGGTTTCTTGACTGGTCTTATAATGAGACTTCTTTCGAAATATATTATTTTTGATTTCTTTTATCACTTTTGAAGAAAAACTGACACTCACTTCATGATAAACCATAACTATAATATCACCATTAGATGTATAACTGGTTGGAATGAATGATTTTATAACAATATAGTATTTTTTATATATTCTCTTATATCAGTTTATTCCATTATTTAAAGTGGAACCAGTTATATTATTTATTCACTATATTGTCTATTCATGCATTATCTCTATATTCATAGACACAGGGTACACCTCTTAGTACCCCCAATACTAATTTATTAGTCTTCTAAATATTGCTCCCAGAAATGGTGGAAGAAATACTCATGTCACCTGATCTACATATGCATGTTATCATAGTAATATTCTGGACACAAAATGCAAAAGTCACACGTATGATTGTACCAAAGCCTAAATGGAAACTGAACATGGATTACTAAATACATCCATATCCAGGTTGCCTAATGCTCTCAAATGTCAATCCTATTGGTGACCACATTTTTGTTTCTTCCTAAGATTATATATTCAACCTCAAAACTGTTGGAAATGTCTAGTTTTTTCACTCACTTTATACTTTGCCTGATTTCCTAATGTCTCTATTGATATCTACTTTCCTACATATTTTTTCCAGTTCAACATTGTGACTGACCCTTCACATGTGCTGACATTGACATTCACTCTCTAACCGAAACCCTATTGCTAATGGTCTTTGGTCCAAATCCTATACTCTATCTTCTTCCGAAACATACTGACTATCTTCCTGATCCTATCGACTATCCCTTTTTGAGTGGATGTACTCTACTACATTCAATCATCTGAGGTACAAGGTCCTATGCCATTGTATATCGATTTTTCTGAAACATGTATGCAGAACATAATTCAAAGCTACGTGTCCCAATCTATTGCCAAATGCACTTCTGAGCTTCAAATCTTACCTAGATTTCTGTTTTCATACTTATATTTAACCACTATATTTCTATATATTGCAGTTTCCCAATAACCTTATTCATCCCGCAGAATGATTCCTAACCCAAATCGAACGTGTTATTAACCCTAACCATACACTGTTGCCTCAATCTAACATTACAAAAGAGCAGGGACAGGGCTATTCTTTCAATTAGGGATGTAGGTAATCTTCCAACTGCTGAGAACCTCAAAGTTCGATGCAGAAATGATCCCTGGAGAAGATGTAGGCAGCTATGAAGGACCTGCATGAGCAAAAGCCATCTTCCATGGCAAACAACCTGGACAGGATGAAGGGATGTGTATGCATCAGACTCTCTCTTCTTAATGTAGAGAAGATGAACCTAACCAGGCCTGCGTGTAGAGCTGTTCCATGGTGTCTATTTTGATATACCATTCTAACTAGTCAAATTGTCACAGGAAGTAGGGGCACCCTCCAACTCATGGAACCATTGGAAGCAAGTGTTAGGACAAAGTTGTTGCCAAGGCAGTGACCTCATTCAGTTGCAAAGAAAGTGACATACCTCATTTCCTTGGTGATGGAACTCTCTGAAATTGGGATGCAAGAAGCCAGGCACCAAGAGCCAGTCCCAGTCCCAGTCCCAGTGGGCTCACTTGTTTGGATTTACCAAGTACAGAGTCAGACCTTCTTGGTACCTACTGATGTGAGGATGGCCAAATGCCAGTAGAGCTCTGAAGAGGGGCCTTTCTTGAGACAGCAGGTTGTGGCTAACAGCAGGCTCCTCGCAGAATAACAGAGTTGGCCAAGGAGACAAGATCTGAGACCAGACAGGCCATTTCGAGTGGAACATAGTATGGCCCACCAGTCAGAGGACACTCCAGATAGTTAAAGACCTATTTTTGGAAAGGAGGTGCCTTTTTGGTTGTGGGTGTGAGTTTGTGGTTTTGTTTCATGTTCTGAGAATAGGTAGGAAAGGTGGTTGGTTTGGTTTGGAGTCGACTGTTTCTAGTAAGTGTATAGACAAGGCGAGTGTTTCTATGTCTGTGTAGCCACTGTGTCCGTGGTTTTAGACATTAGAAACGAGAATGCATCAATGGAGGTGTCCTGTCTAGTAGAAAGCTTCACAGCATTCATCCTGCACAATTGATTAATGGACTGTTGCTTGCCTTATGGATGGGAAACACCTACTAACTTCCTATGTTGCTGTTTTCTTCCTGAATTCTGGCCACTCTCCAGAATAGTGTCATGGTTTATTGTCCAAGATATGTACCACCTCCAAACTCTGTGACATGGCCATGTCCTTGATAGCTGAAGGGAATGGGAACATCTCAGAAAACTCAGATATCAGTGTGACCAGTAAAGTCTCAGTGGAGAAACCCTGCTTGGCTCCATTTGCTTATCTATGTTTCTGTTGCCTTGAATGTCAGGAAGGTCTTTGCCTCAGGCCACCCCTTTGTGAAGCATGAAGAAACAGTTTTCAAATGGAAATGAATGGGCATCACCTGTGGCTCTTTGCTTAATTGCTCTGGAAAGGGATGTGTCTTAGTCAGACACTAGGCCCTGTTTGAGGCTGTGGCTAAGATTCTCAGCTCCTGATAGATCTAAAGAAGATCCCATGTGTGCATCCAAAACCAAAATGGCAAAAAATCTGTCATTGTGGATGAAGTCTCTTGCCTTCTTCTGTTTGGTTCCTGACCTCCATCAAGTGAGAATAGGGATCCTTTGGATCAAATGAGTTCTTCAAAGTCCTGCAGAACTGCTTGGGTTGTCTCATGATGCCAAATCACATAAAGAATCTGTACCTGACAGTAAGTAGGCCTCAAATTGGAGAAGCAGAGCAGTATTTATGGCAGGCCTAGAGCAGTTGTGTGCAGGTGTGTGACAATACATCTGTGGTGGGGTCATGTGGATCTTACATTGACTTCCAAATGGCTTGTGACTGACATGGTGCAGCTAGCAGAACTTTGTATGTAAAGCCATCATGCTACATGGAGAGTTTTCAGGGCAATGTTCAGAATCAAGTTCCTATGGTAAAGGGGGCAAGCAATGGGGGATAGAAGCCTGGTTGGTGCATTCTCCTGCAGACCCTGACACACCATACGTTACAGGACTCCCTCCAGCATTGTGTCCCAGTTTAACTCCTTGTATGTCATGAACCAAATACAAAACACCCACTGCAGCACCAAGAAACACCACGAAAAGTGGAGGATGACCAAATGATTTCAAAGTCCAGACGGGGAGACACTTATCCCCCATTGGCCACAGTTTAGTTACAAAGAGTGAATTCAGCACTGCTGCCTCATGTTCATTGGACAATAAGAATTCATGTTCTCCAGGTCACAAAAATGCAGACCCAAGTTTGATGGTCTCACTACAAAGGAAGGTAAGGCTTCTGAAAACAACATATATTTCAAGTACCCAACCTCATTGTCAGTATCTCCAGAAGTGTTTAGGCCAGCAGAGATCCATGTTTGTGGAGTTTTACCCTGTCCCTAAGGTTTGGAAACGTCTCTTCCACCTCAAAGGTTGTGAACTACTGAGAATTTTCCATTCTACGTATGTATTCACAGATTTTCTAACTCTTCTCCTCTAATTGTTTCTTACATGGGGCGTGGTTATTTCAAGCCATTGATCTGAATGAGAGTGGGAATTTTTTTGTGTGTAGCACGTATTTGCATACACATTGGATTCATTTTCCAATTTTCCATTCGAAATACTGAATCCCTGACACGAACACATACCCTACTAGACTCTGACTACTAATTCTAATATGATGCAGAAAAGTAACACAAACAGAATTGAAATACAAGCAGTTCAGAGGAGGCATGGTGTATAATTGATCTTGCCTTTTGCATGATAAATGTCAGGTGTTATAAATCCAGTCTATTTTTAATTGAAATAGATCTCCATGTGTTTTTAAAGTTAACAAATATGTGAATTCCTGTCTCCCTTTGTCTGTAGCCTATTGAGCACATGTATTTTTATATGCACATATCAAATCCTACCTGGTGTCACACCTACATTCTTGTGAGGTGACTGACTTGGGAGATACAATTTGTGAGAAGACATCACTCCTCCTAAACGCTGTTGGAACTGATAATTCAAATAATGCGTGAGCTTCCTAGTTGAAAAACCTTATACATAAATCCCTGTTAAGAAAATTGAATATTTTTGGATCTGTGATTGATGTATATTTCATAGTGAATTTAGATTTGCATATATGTTGCTACATTTTAATATCTGTATGTGTCTGTGTGTGTATACACACACACACACTCTCTCCAGATTTTTCAAAATATGAAATATATGTATCTTATTTACACTCCCTAAATTCATTTATGTTCAAGTATGTGGATTTATAATCAACTTTTCACAAGATTTTTCTCAGAAATATTTATCCACCTGAAATACATATTTGTTTCCTAGTACTGAAAACTAACTTCAGTGAATGGTACATACAAATCCTGTTGATAGCCACAGCCAAGGGTCTCCAGTAAATACCATATGTACTACTGCACAACCTAAGGCAGGCATGGTCCCTAAGCCACATGCTCGTTGTTTAAACAGAGAGGGGGAGATTTTGAGAGCCACAGCCAAAGGGGCCCCAGGAAACCTCCAGCTGCCAGCAAACTTCCAGCTGCCGGCTGATGATTGGCTCCACAGCGGCCCCAGCAACATCTAGCTGATTGGCTCCTCTGCGGTGATGCTCATTGCAGATGCTCATTGAGCTGTTTCCCCGCCCTTTCAGACTGCCAGTGGATGATTGGCTGACAGAGGCCCCAGCAACATCTAGCTGATTGGCTCCTCTGTGGTGATGCTCAATGGGATGTTTCCCTGCCCTTTCAGACAACGGAGCTGCTCATTGGTGGACATTTTTGGCTCCGCCCATGTGACCCAGCCAATCGGCCTCAAAAGGAGGAGGCTTGTGGTTGAGGGAGAGGCTTGTGGGAAGACTGTGGTGGCAGTTGGGCTCTGAGGGTTTTTCCTGAGAAGCTGTTTTGTTTGGCTTGTGTGGTTCTAAAAATAAAGTTTGTTTCTTTTGACAATTGGCTCCTGAATTGTGCCCAGCCAGACTGATGATAATCATGTAAAATGTTGATATTAAATCGCATACATGAACTTGAATGAATTTAGGGAGTGTATAATAAGACACATATATTTCATATTTTGGAAAATCTGGAAAATCTGGTATATATATATATACACACACACACACAACAATAAAATGTAGCAATATATATGCCAATCGAAATTTATCATGAAATATATATCATCCACATATCTAAAAATATTCATTTTACTGAACATGGATTTATGTATGATGTTGTTCACTAGGAAGCTCACCCATAGTTTGAATTTTCAGTTCCATCAGTATTTAGGGGAAGTGATCTATTCTCATAATTTGTATATTCCAAAGTTAGTGAGATCACAAGAATTTACGTGTGTTACCAGGTAGGAGTCTATATATGCATAAAAATATACATGTTCTAAAGAGGCTACAGAGCAAAGGAGACAGGAATTTACATATGTGTTAACTTTGAAAACTCATGGAGAAATATTACAATGAAAAGTTGACTAGATTTATAACACATATCCTTGATAAAGGAGAAGGAAAATCCAAGTATACACCATGCCTCCTACAAAAGGCCTGTATTTCTATTCTGTTAGGTTTCTTTTTCTCCATCATTTTAGGATAGTAGTCAGAGTCTAGTAGGGTATGGGTTAGTGTCAGAAATTCAGTATTGCAAATGGAAAATAGGATAATGTATCCAATGTGTATGCAAATATGTGCTACACAATAATCTTCCCACTCTCACCTAGAACAATGCCTTGACATTACCTTTGCCCCAAGTGAGACACAATTAGAGAAGAAGAGTTAGAAAATCTGTGAATACATATCTGGAATGGAAAATTCTCAGGAGTTCTCAACCTGGGAGCAGGTAGAGGAGTTTCCAGAAGTAAGGGATTGGGTAAACACTCCACAACCATGGAGCTCTGCTGGAAAAAAGACTTCTGGAGAATCTGCCTCTGAGGTGTGGCACTTGAAATATATATTGTTGTCAGGAGCTTTGTCTTCATTTGTAGTGAAACCATCAAAGCTGGGTCTGAATCTATGTGACCTGGAGAACATGGTTTCTTATTTTCCAATGAACCTGAGGCAGCAGTGCTGAATTCTCTCTTTGTAGGTAAACAGAGGCCAGTGGGCCAAAGTGTCTAACCATGTGGACTGTGAAGCCATTTAGTCATCCTCCAATTTTCATGGTGTTTCTTGGTGCTGAACTGGGAGTTTGGTATTTGCTTCAAGAAATACAAGGAGTTCAACTGGGACACAGTGTTGGAGGGAGTTCTGTGACATGTGCTGGGTCAGAGTCTCCAGGAGAACGCACTAACCCGGCTTCTATCCCACATAGCTTGCCCCCTTGACCATAGCAACCTGATTCTGAACATTTCCCTGAAACCTCTTCATATAACAAGATGCCTTTGCATATAAGGGTCTGCTGGGTGCACCATGTTAGCTAAAAGCCATTTGGAAGTCAATGGCAGATCCACATGGCACCACCATAAATATTTTATCACACACCTGCACACCACAACTCTGGGCCAACTACTCCGCAGTCTCCATCTAACCGGCATCTCTGTTCTACACCACTTTCATTATACCCAATCAATCAAGGCACTGTCTGGTACACTAATGATCAGCAACAGGACATCAAAGGTTCTCCAGTGCCACCTCATCATGCGAATTTCAAAAATTTCATGGTATTTATCTAGCCATTTTACAAGGATGAAGTTGGAGGCATTGTGGGTTTCAATTCTTTCAGGAATCATTCAATGTTGAGGAAGCTCATTTCAATGAAAGTTCTGGAGAACTCTCACAGGCAAGGCTTTCCAAAGAGTGGCCAAATAGTCACATGAAGCCAGGCCAATTGAGGTCTACAATGTGAGGTCCATGTGTGTTTTGACTCTCAACTATGTCTGGCAAGTATTTCAAAATAACATCATATGATATTCTGTCTGAGATTCCCAGTGCTCTGTGGAAAGCCACCCCGGGCCTAGATCTCAGTTTCAAAGGGCGACTTTCATGGGTGGCCGCCTAAAATCCCAACACAAATCATGGCAATACTTCTCTGAGGTCAGTTCCAGAACTCAGTCTCTAAGAGGAATCACACCAGAGTTCAAGCCCTGGTGGACCCAGTCATCTTTTCCGACTGCCACATAAATGACCACAATGAAAACTAAAACACTCCCAAATGGCCCTCATCTTCTTCCATATAGACACTCATCATAACCTCTGGCTTGACGTTTCCTTGAGGGGCACAGCCCAAGACAGTGTCCAAAATAGTCTCCCTTTCCTCTCATTTGCCTAAAGTCAGGGTGGCCTGGACACCCATTCTGTGAACCATGAGTGATCAAATAACCCTGACTTTAATACTGCTCTGCTTCTCCAATTTGAGGCCTACTGTCTGTGGAGTATAGATTCTTGATGTGAATTGGAGTAATGAAAAAACCCAATAACCCATTGGCTACACTCTGCAGGGTTTTGAAGAACTCATTTGACCCAATAAATCCCTTTTCTCATTTTATGGAGGTCAGGAACCTTACAGAGGAAAGTGAGAGACTTCATCCTCAATGACTGCTTTTTGGGCCATTTTGGTTTTTGATGTGCCTTCTGGAATGTTACATATTTTTTTTTTTTGGTTTTAGTGCCTTCTGGAATATTACATAATTTTTTTCTTTAGACATTATTGCCAGAGTTCCTATCTTCATCCCAGTGCAGGTGAAATCAAAGATAATACCAATCTACAGCTTCTGCAATAGCCATCCCTGTACTGCTTGCAGAACTTGCCTGGACACATTGTGAACTCACCTAAATGCATTGTGAACTATCTGTTGGTGCAGCGACTTGTGGTAGTGTTGGGGTATATTTGCTGATGATGTCATCGGTGGTACAATTTTTCCAAAAGGAACCATCAATTGGCTTGTGTATCTTCCTCCCTTCTGCGTGTCATGATCGTCCAGCTAAAATTTGGGGGGCCAACAGAGGTGAGGCAAAGAACCTCACCCACCCCCGCTGGTACAAAGACCTCTCCACAGGTGTGGCTCTATACTGGACGGGTAGTCAGTGACGGGTAAGATCCAATTGCAATGGTACCAACTTAACGGGTAAAGACCATATGTACTATTGGACAACCTAAGGCAGGCACGGTCCCTAAGCCACATGCGTGTTGTTTAAACAGAGAGGCGAAGATGTTGAGAGCCACAGCCGAAGGGGCCCCAGCAAAATTCCTGCTGCCAGCAAACTTCCAGCTGCCGGCTGATGATTGGCTCACAGCGGCCCCAGCAACACCTAGCTGATTGGCTCCTCTGCGGTGATGCTCAATGGGCTGTTTCCCTGCCCTTTCAGACCACAAAACTGCTCATTGGGGGACTTTTTTTGACTCCGCCCACATGACCCAGCCAATCGCCCTCAAGAGCAGGAGTATTGTGGGAGGCGGAGAGATGCTCCTGTGGGAGGGAGAGGTTTTGGGAAGCCAGTGGTGGCAGTTGGGGCTCTGAAGGTTTTTCCTGAGAGGCTGTTTTGTTTGGCATGTGTGGTTCTAAAAATAAAGTTAGTTTCTTTTGACAAGTGGCTGCTGATTGTGCCCAGCAAGACTGCGGCATTATCCTAATATTTCTACAATAACTGACCCAGTTTAACATCAATGCAAGTAGATTCCTGTGGGAGAGGACATGATGTGTATTTTGACGTTCATTTTTATGTAACAGTGGTACATTACTATTTCTTCAGTTTACGCACATCATAGTATATATATTTGATCCACAAGTTCACAAATTTATAGGCATTTGTTTCACTTTCAATCACTTTCTGCTTCAAAACACATGTATTCCTCCAGGTTTCTTGACTGGTCTTTTCATGAGACTTCTTTCCAAACACATTATTTCCGATTTCCATAATCACTTTTGAAGCAAAACTCACACATTCTTCATGAAAAACCATAATGCTGATATAACCATTATATATATTACTGGTTGGAATGAAGGATTGTATATCAATGTAAGATTTTCTGTATATTTTCAGATATCAATTCAATCCATTATTTAAAGTTAGAACCAGTTATAATATTTCTTTACAGTATGGTCTATTCATGCATTATCTCTATAATTATAGACACAGGGTACACCATTTTTACCTCCAAAAATAATTGATACGTCTTCAAAATATTGCTCCCAGAAATGGTGGAAGAAATACTCATGTCACCTGATCTACATATACATTTTACCACAGTAATATTCTGCACACAGAAAGAAGAGGTCAAACTTATGTTTGTACCAAAGCCTAAATGAAAAGTGAGCATGGATTACGGAAAACATCCATGTCCATATTGCCTAATGCTCTCAAAAGTTCATCCTATTGGTGACTACATGTTTGTTTCTTCCTAAGATTATATATTCAAACTCAACCCTGTTGAAAATGTATAATTCTATCACTCACTTTATACTTTGCCTGATATCCTAATGTCAATTGATATCTGCATTCCTACTTTTTTCCCCAGTTCATCCTTTTGACAGACTCTCCACATGTGCTGACAATTACATTCACTCTCTATCCGAAACCCTATTGCTAAAGATCTTTTCATCTAAATCTTATACTCACTCTTCTTTCAAAACCTACCAACAATCTTACTAATCCTACAAATTATTTCTTTTTGACTGGATGTTCTCTTCAACATTCAATCAACCAAGGTACAAGGAATTATGCCATTGTATATTGATTTATCTGAGACATCTGTGCAGAATATAATTCAAAGCTAAGAATCCCAGCCAAGGGTCCAATGCAATTCTGGGCTTCAAATATTACCTAGATGTCTGTTTTCATACTTATATTTCACTTATATTCTTATAAATATCGCACGTTCCCAATACCATAATTCATCCCGCAGAATGATTCCTAACCCAAATGGAACATGTTATTAACCCTGACCATACACTGTTCTCTCAATCTAACTTTACTGAAGAGCAGGGACAGAGTTGGTCTTTCAATACAGAAATTAATGGATCTTCCACTTGCTGAGAACCTCCAAGGTCATTAAATTAAATGTAGGCAGCTATGAATGACGTCAGAGAGCAAAAGTCATCTTCCATGACAAACAACCTGGTTAGCATGAAGGGATGTGTCTGAATCAACATTTCTTTTCTTAATGTATAGAAGATGGACCAAACCAGGCCTATCTGGAGAGCTTTTTTTGGGTGCCTATGGTTGATATACCATGCAAACTTGTGAAAGTTTCACTGGAAGAAGGGGCAGCCTCCAACTCATTGGACTTTGGAAGCAACTCTTAGGACAAATTGGTTGACAAGGCAGTAACCTAATTCAGTTCCTGAAGGAAGTGACCTACGTCACTTCCTTGGTGAAGGAATTCTCTGAACTTGGGATCCATGAAGACAGGTACCCAGAGCCAGTCCCAGTCCCAGTCCCAGTGGGCTCACTTGTTCAGTTTTACCAAGGACAGGGTCAGTCTTTCTTGGTACCTACCTATGTGAGGATGACCAAAGGCCAGAAGAGCTCTGAAGAGGGACCTTTTCTAAGGAAACCAGGTAGTGGCTCACCGCTGGCTCCTGACAACTTCACAAAGTTGGCCAAAGAGACCAGATCTGAGTCAGGACAGGACATTTCGGGAGAACATTTTATGGCCCACCAGTCAGAGGACACTCTGGATAGTCACAGACCTACTTGGGGGAAGGAGGTGCCTTTGTGGGAGTGGTTGTGGTTTTGTTGTTTTGTCACATGTTCTGAGAATATGTAGGAAATGTGGTTTGTTTGGTTTGGATTGGACTGTTTCTAGTAAGTCGTTTGACATGTAAGTGTTTCTATGTCTGTGTATCCCACTGTGTCTGTGGTTGTAGACATTAGAAAAGAGAATGAATTAATTGATGTGTCCTGTCTAGTAGAAAGCTTCCCAGCATTCATCCTGCCCAATTGATTAATGGACTGCGGCTTGCCTTCTGGATGGGCAAAACCTTCTATCTTCCTAAGATCCTGTTTTCTTCCTGAATTCTGGCCACTCTCCAGAATAGGCTCATGGTTTTGTGTCCAAGATATATACCACCTCCAAGCTCTGTGACATGGCCATGTACTTGATACCTGAAGTGAATGGGGAGCATCTCAGAAAACTCAGATATCAGTGTGACCAGGAAAGTCTCAGTGGAGAAACCCTGCTTTGTGTCTTTTGCTTACCTGTTCTTCTGTTGCCCTAAATGTCAGGAAGGTCTTTGCCTCTGGCCACCCATTTTTGAAGCCTGAAGAAAACAGTTTTCAAATGAAAATGAATGGGCATCACCTGTGGCTCTTTGCTTAATTGCTTTGTAAAAGGATGTGTCTGAATCAGCCTCTTGGTTCTGTGTGAGGTTGTGGCTTAGATTCTCAGCACCTGATGCATCAAAAGATAGATTCCATGTGTGCATTCAAAACAGAAATGGCAAATGAGTCTCTTGCCTTCCTCTATTAGATTCCTGACCTTCATCAAGTAAGAATCAGGATCCTTTAGTTCAAAAGAGTTCTTTGAACCCCTGCAGAAGTGCTTGGGTTTTCTGATGACTCCAAATCACATAAAGAATCTATACCTGACAGTCAGTAGGCCTCAAATTGGAAAAGCAGAACAGTATTAACGCCATGCCTATTTGATCAGTTCTGGTTCACAGGAAGGGTGTGTAGGCCACCCTGACTTTCGGCAAATGATGGGAAAGGGAGCTTATTTTGGACAGTGTCTTGGTCTGCGCCCCTCATGGAAACTTCTAGCCAGAGGTTATGATTAGTGTCTATATGGAAGAACATGAGGGCCATGTGAGAGTGTTTTGGTTTTCATTGTTGTCATTTGTGTGGCGGTGGGAATAGATGACTGCGTCCACCTGTGTTTCAACTCTTGTGGAATTCCCCTTGGAGACTGAGTTCTGAAACTGACCTTAGAGAAGTATTGCCATAAATTGTGTTGGAATTTTCGGAGGCCACGCATGAGAGTCGCCCTTGGAAACTGAGATCTAGGCCCAGGGTGCCTTTCCACAGAGCACTGGGAATCTCAGCGAGGATATCACTTGATTATATTCTGAAAGACTTGGCAGCAATAGTTGAGAGTCAAAACACACATGGACCTCACATTGTAGACGTCAATGTGGCTGGCTTTATGTGACCTTGGGTCACTCTTTCAGAAGACTTGCCTGTGAGAGTTCTCTAGAGCTTCCATTGAAATGAGATTCCTCAATATTTAATGGTTCCTAAATGAATTGAACCCCACAGTAACTCCAACTTCATCCTTGAAAAATGGCTAGAAAATACCATGAAATTTTTGAAATTTCCATGACCAGCTGGCACTGGAAAACCATTTGATGTCCTGTTGCTTATCATGAGTATACAAGACAGTGCCTGGTTTGACTGAGTTTCATGATAATGGTGTAGAAAAGATATGCCAGTAAGTTGGAGCCTGCTGAGTAGTGGGCCAAGAGCAGTAGAGTGTAGGTGTGTGAAAAAACATCTGTGGTGGGGCCACGTGGATCTGCCATTGGCTTATAAATGGTTTGTGACTGACATGGTGCAGCTAGCAGACCTTTGGATGTAAAGGCATCTTGTTGTATGGAGAGGTTTCAGGGCAATGTTCAGAATCATGTTGCTATGGTCAAGGGGGCAACTATGTGTGATAGAAGCCTTCTTGGTACATTCTCCTGCCGATCCTGACCACCACACGTGACAGAACTCCCTGCAGCACTGTATCACAGTTAAACTCCTTTATTTCGTAAAGTAAATACCAAACTTTCAGTGCAGCATCAAATAACATGATTAAATGTGAAGGACGATCAAATGGCTTCACAGTCCACATGGGGAGACACTTAGCCCCCAGTAGCCCCAGTTTGCCTACAAAGAGAGAATTCAGTACTGCTGCCTCGTGTTCATAGGAAAATAAAAAAAAAACATGTCGTCCAGGTCACATAGATGCAGACTCAGCTTTGATGGTCTCACTACAAAGGAAGCTAAAGCTCCTGACAACAACATATATTTCAAGTGCCCAACCTCAGAGGCATTTTCTCAAGAAGTCTTAAGGCCGACACAGCTCCATGTTTGTGGTATTTACCCTGTCCCTTACTTTTGGAAACTCCTCTACCACCTTCAAGGTTGTGAACTCCTGAGCATTTTCCATTCCAGATATTTATTATGAACTCAGACAACAACAAGTGCTGGCGAGGATGTGGAGAAAAGGGTACACTTGTACATTGCTGGTGGAACTGCAAATTGGTGCAGCCAAATTGGAAAGCAGTATGGAGATTTCTTGTAGAGGTGGGAATGGAACCACCATTTGACCCAGGTATTCCCCTTCTCAGTCTATTCCCTAAAGACCTAAAAAAAATGCTACAGGGACACTGCTACATTGATGTTCATAGCAGCACAATTTACAATAGCAAGACTGTGGAACCAACCTAGATGCACTTCCATAGATGAATGGATAAAAAATGAGGCATTTATACACAATGGAGTATTACTCTGCATTAAAAAATGACAAAATTTTTACAGAGAAATGGATGGCATTAGAGCAGATTATGCTAAGTGAAGCTAGCCAATCCCTAAAACCAAATGCCAAATGTCTTTTTGATATAAAGAGATTAACTAAGAACAGAGTAGGGACGAATAGAATGAGAAGAAAATTAACATTAAACATGGATGAGAGGAGGAAGGGAAAGGGAGAGAGAAGGGAAATTGCATGGAAATAAAAGGAGACCCTCAGGGTTATACAAAATTACATACAAGAGGAGGTGAGGGAAAGGAAAAAATTATACAATTGGGAGAAATGAATTACAGTAAAGAGGTAGAGAGAGAAGAGGAGAGGGGAGGTAAGGGGAGGGGGATAGTAGAGGTTAGGAAAGGCAGCAGAATAGGACAGACACTAGTATGGCAATATGTAAATCAATGGATGTGTAACTGATGTGATTCTGCAATCTGTTTATGGGGTAAAAATGGGAGTTCATAACCCACTTGAATCACAGTGTGGAATATGATATATCAAAACTATGTAATGTTTTGAACAAGCATAAATAAAAATTAAAAAAAAGAAAACTAACTTTGGTGAATGGTGCAAAGAAATCCTAATATTTCTACAGTAACTGACACAGATTAACATCAATGCGAGAAGATTCCTGTGGGACATGATGTGTATTTTGATGTTCATTTTTATTCAGCACTGGTACATTACTATTTCTTCAGTTAATTCAGATCATATTATAATATTTCATCCACAAGTAAGCAAATTTATCGTCATTTTTTTCAATTTCAATCACTTCCTGCTTCAGAACTCATGAATTCCTCGGTGTTCCTTGACTGGCATTTTCATGAGACTTCTTTCCAAACACATTATTTTCGATTTCCATAATCACATTTGAAGCAAAACTCACACAAATTTCATGATAAATCGTACCCTAATATTAACATTAGGTGTATAACTGGTTGTCATGAATGATTGCATATCAATATAAGATTTCTTATATATTTTCAGATATCAATTCAATCCATTATTTAAAGTGGAACAAGTTGTATTATTTATTGAAATTAAGGTCTATTCATGCATTATCTGTATATTCATAAAAACAGGGTACACCTCTTTTTACCCCCAATGCTAATTTATACATTTTCAAAATACTGCTCCTAGAAATGGTGGAAGAAAAAATCATGTCATCTGATCTACATATACATTTTATCACAGTAATATTCTGGAAACAAAATGCAAAGGTCCCACTTAGGATTGTACCAAAGCCTAAATGTAAAGTGAACATGGATTACTAACAATATCCATGTCCATGTTGCCTAATGCTCTCAAATGTCAATCCTATTGGTGACCTACATATTTGTTTCTTCCTAAGATTCGATATTCAATCTCAACCCTGTTGAAAATGTCTTATTCTATCACTCACTTTATACTTTGCCTGATTTCCTAATGTCTCTATTGATATCTGCTTTTCTACAAATTTTCCCCAGTTTCACACCCTTCATGATAAACCATAACCTTAATGTGGCCATTAGATATATAACTGGTTGGAATGAATGTTTGTATGTCAATATAAGATTTCTTGTATTTTTTCACATATAATTTCAATCCATTATTTAAAGTCGGAACCAGATATATTATTTATTCACAGTATGGTCTATTCATGCATTATCTCTATATGCACAGACAAAGGGTACACCTCTTTTTACCCCCATTACTAATTTATACGTCTTGAATATGTTGCTGCCAGAAATGGTGGAAAAATAGTCATGTCACCTGATCTACATATACGTTTTATCACAGTAATATTCTGGACAAAAAAAGCAAAGGTCACACTTAAGATTGTAGCAAAGACTAAATGAAAAGTGAGCATGGATTACTAAACATCCATGTCCAGGTTGCCTAATGCTGTCAAATGTCAATCCTATTGGTCACTACACATTTGTTTCTTTCTAAGATTATATATTCAAACTCAACCCTGTTGAAAATATCTAATCCTATCACTCACTTTATACTTTGCCTGATTTTGTAATGTCTCTATTGATATCTTTCCTAACTATTTTCCCCAGTTCATCATTGTGACTGTCTCTTCACTTGTGCTGACATTAACATTCACTGTCTACCAGAAACCCTATTGCTAAACAACATTTGGTCCAAATCCTATACTCACTCTTCTTTCTAAACCTACCGAGAATCTTCCGAATCCTACCGACTATCCCTTTTGACTGGAAGTTCTCTTCTACATTTAATCATCCATGGTACAAGGACCTAAGCCATTGTATATCGATTTACCTGACACATCAGTGCAGAACATAATTCAAAGCTACGTATCCCAATCAAGGGCCCAATGCCCTTTTGGGCTTCAAATCTTAGCTAGATTTCTGTTTTCATACTTATAATTCACCTATATATTCTTGTAAATATCGCAGTTTCCCAATACCATTATTCATCCCGCAAAAAGATTCCTAATCCAAATCGAACCTGTTAGTTAACCTAACCATACACTGTTCAGTCAATTTAACTTTACAGAAGAGCAGGGATAGAGTTGTTCTTACAATACAGGAATATAGGGGATCTTCCACATGCTGAGAAACTCAAAGGTCCATGCAGAAATGATTCCTGGAGAAGTTGTAAGCAGCTATGGAGGACCTAAGAGAGCAAAAGTCATCCTCCATGGCAAACAACCTGGTCAGGATGAAGGGTTGTGTCTGAAACAGCTTCTCTCTTCTTAATGTAGAGAAGATGGACCAAACCAGGCCTGTGTGGAGAGCTGTTCCCAGGTGCCAATGGTTGATATACCATTCTAACTTGTGAAAGTGTCACAGGAGGTAGGGGCAGCCACCATCTCATGGGACCCTTGAAAGCAATTGTTAGGACAAAGTGGTTGCCACGGCAGTAACCTCATTCAGTTCCTGAATGAGGTGACCTACCTCTCTTCCTTGATGACGGATCTCTCTGAACTTTGGATCCAGGAAGCCAGGCACCCAGAGTCAGTCCCAGTTTCTTACCCAGTGGGCTCAGTTTTTTGGAATAACCAAGGACAGAGTAAGTCTTCCTTGGTACCTACTGATGTGAGGATTGCCAAATGCCAAGAGAGCTCTAAAAAGGGGAATTTCCTGAGAAAGCAGGTAGTGGCTCACCACTGGCTCCTGAAAACTTCACAGTGTTGGCCAAGGTGACCAGATCTGAGAAGGACAGACCATTTCAAGGAAACATAGTATGGCCCATCATTCAGAGTACATTCCAATTAGTCACAGACCTACTTGAATAAAGGAGGTGTCGTTGTGGGTGTGATTGTGATTTTGTGGTTATGTCTCATGTTCTGAGAATAGGTGAGAAAGGCGGTTTGTTTGCTTTAGAGTGGACTGTTTATAGTAAGTCATTTGACAAGGTGATTGTTTGTATGCCTGTGTATCCCACTGTTTCCGTGGTTGTAGACATTATAAAAGATAATGCATCAATGGATGTGTCCTGTCTAGTAGAAAGCTTGCCAACATTCATCCTGCCCAATTTATGAGTGGACTGCAGGTTGCTTTAGGGACGGGCAACACCTACTATCTTCCGAAGTTCCTGTTTTCTTCCTGAATTCTGGCCACTCTCCAGAGTAGGCTCATGGTTTTGTGTCCAAGATATGTACCACCTCCAAGCTCTGTGACATTGCCATATACTGGATAGCTGAAGGGAATAGCAAGCATCTCAGAAAACTCAGATATCAGTGTGACAAAGAAAGTCTCAGTAGAGAAACCCTGCTTTGGGCCTTTTGCTTACCTATTTTTCTGTTGCTCTGAGAGTCAGGAAGGTCTCTGCCTCAGGCCACCAATTTGTGAAGCCTGAAGAAAACTGTTTTCAAATGGAAATGAATGGGCATCACCTGTGTATCTTTGCTTAATTGCTTTGGAAAGGGATGTGTCTGAATCAGCCACTTGGCCCTGTGTGAGGCAGTGGCTTAGATTCTCAGCACCTGATGGAACTAAAGAAAGATCCCATGTGTGCTTCCAAAATCAAAATGGCAAAAATATCAGTAATTGTGTGTGAAGTATCTTGCCTTACTCTGATAGGTTTCTGATCTCCATCAAATGAGACTAGGGATCCTTTGGGTCAAATGAGTTCTTCAAAGCCCTGCAGAGGCTAGCCCATATGAACTTGGGTTTTTTCATTACTTTAAATCACATTAAGAATCTATACCTGACAGTCAGTAGGCCTCAAATTGGAGAAGCAGAGCAGTATTAAGGCCAGGCTTATTTTATCACTCCTGGTTCACAGGAATGGTGTCCAGGCCCAGCTGACTTTAAGCAAATAAGGGATAAGGGAGCTTGTTTTGGATACTGTCTTGTGCTGCGCCCCTCATGGAAACCTCCAGCCAGAGTTTATAATGAGTGTCTATATGGAAGAAGGTGAGGACCATGTGGGAGTGTTTTGGTTTTAATTGTGTTCATTTGTGTAGTGGTTGGAAGAAATGACTGGATCCACCAGGGCTAGAACTTTGGTATGATTCACCTTAGAGACTGAGTTCTGGAACTGACCTCAGAGAAGTATTGTCATGAATTGTGTTGTGATTTTAGAAGGCCACGCATGAGAGTCACCATTGGAAACTGAAATCTAGGCCAAGGGTGGCTTTCGACTGATCACTTGGAATCTCAGCCAGGATATCACATGATTTTATTCTGAAAGACTTGACAGGCATAGTTGAGAGTCAAAACACACATGGACCTCACATTGTAGACCTCAATGGGCTGGGCTTCATGTGACTATTTGGCTACTCTTTGGGAAGCCTTGCCTTTGAGAGTTCTCCAGAGCATTCATTGAAATGAGGTTCCTCAACATTAAATGGTTCCTGAATGAATTGAAACCCACAGTTTCTCCAACTTCACCCTTGAAAAGTGGCTAGATAAATACCCTGAAATTTTTGAAACTCCCATGACCAGGTGGCACTGGAGAACCTTTGGATCTCCTGTTGCTGATCATGAGTGTACCAGACAGTGCCTTGATTGACTGGATTTCATGATAATGGTGAAGAACAGAGATGCCAGTAAGTTGAGAATGCTGAGTAGTGGGCCCAGAGCAGTGGTGTGCAGGTGTGTGATAAAATATCTGATGTGGGGCCGTGTGGATTTCCAATTGACTTTCAAATGCCTTTTGGCTGCCATGGTGCATCCAGCAGAACCTTACATGTAAAGGCATCTTATTATATGGAGAGGTTTCAAGGCAATGTTCAGAATCAGGTTGGTATGGTCAAGGAAAAAGCTGTGTGAAATAGAAGCCTGGTTGGTGCATTCTCCTGCAGTTCCTGACCCACCACACGTGAAAGAACTCCCTCCAGCACTGTGTCCCAGTTGAACTCCTTGTATTTCGTGAAGCAAATACCAAACTCCCAGTGCAGCACCAAGAAACACCACAAAAATGGAGGATGATCAAATGGCTTCACAGTCCACACGGGGAGACACTTAGCCCCCAGTGGCCACAGTTTACCTACCAAGAGAGAATTCAGCACTGCTGCCTCATGTTCATTGGAAAATAAGAAACCATGCTCTCCATTCACATAGATGCAGACCCAGCTTTGATGGTCTCAATAAAAAAGAAGCTAAACCTTCTGACAACAAAATATATTTAAAGTACCCAACCTCAGAGGCAGTTTCTCAAGAAGTCTTTTGGCCGGCAGAGCTCTATGTTTGTGGAGTGTTTACCTCTTAGACCAGGATGTAAGAAAAGAACACTGACTCCAGTTAAAATCAAATTAATGTAAGCTTATTATTTCCACTGGCTGGGCTGCCTCTCCCTCCAAAGATTGCGAGAGCAAGAGAGCAACCCCACCTTTACTACAGCCCAGGTTTGCAGCCCAGAAAGTTACACAAAAATGGGGTAACAGATAACAGAACTCTGACAAGCATCACACTAATGGGAGTTTACATTTTTTTTTTTTGCTAGCCCCAACATCAAAATTTATGAGGACCATTAGAGCCTCAGAGAGGGTCATTGTCTGGCCACAGAAGGCCAATATTTATGAGGTGTGACAAAGTTTCAGAGAGGGCTGCTATCTGGTCAGAGAGCCATGCACGGGTGAGTTTAAGGCACGGGCAGTCATTCCAAGCAGGTTCAGAATTTGCAGTAATTTACAGTAAAGCCAAAATGATTTTTTCATGGCTTTGTTGCAAGATGGCTCCCAATTTTAATAAAAGATAAGGTTGCGTCTATCATTCCCCCCTTTTCTTATGTGTCCCTTTGTAATCCTTGATAGGTTAGTGGAAAAGCACTGAGGAAATTTTAATCCCTCAGTTAACAGTCTCCAAATTTTTAGAACTCACCGAAAACCAGTCTCCCTGATATTACCTGACTTAATTAATTACTTATATTGATAGTCTATTTATTTTGGGCTCCATTGGTGTAAGTGGAGAGTCATCTCTCATTTTGCCTTCTTCTCAGCTGAGAGAGGGTGACATGAGTGTGCATGGCGTGAGAGACATGAATTGCCTTTTTGAAGTCAGTTGAGGAATATGAGTTGCCTTTTAGAAGTCAGTTCTTTTTGAAGTCTTGTTGAGGAAGAACAGGCTGTAAAGTCATCTGGGGATGGGTTCTTCTATGAGAGAAACAAAAAAACATGAGTATTGAATAAATGTTGCAGTAGCTGGATCATGTCACTGTATGAAGTACCCTCACCAGTCTTTAATATCCCCAATTATCAGGACTGTCAACTTAATATTTAACTTTTAGTGTTACAGTTGTCCCTCCCCATAATATACAGTTTAATAATTTAATGTCATCTGATTTTGCAAAATCCTTTCACTAGTATGACCTCTGTGTCTAATAGAGAAACATTTAATTCTGTTACTCAGGGCTGGATAATCGTACTAGCAAACACCAAGCCTACCTGTAGGTTAGGAATATCTGTAGGCCTTAAACTAAAAACTTCTGCCTCTGGCAGTTCCTCTTGATAGTCTTTATAGCCAACAGTTTTACTTATTTTGGGAGGCTAACATAAAGTGTATACCTTAAAATATTATTATTATTATTATTATTATTATTATTATTATTATTATTATTATTTAAAATGCCCATGAATGGCTGTATTTTGGTTTTAACTGTCTTTGCTAAGTGTTTAAGATGAAGCAGTCAAATGACTTTTGTTTCTATCTATTGTTAGCAGTCAGCTGAGCTTTTATGGGAGTCATTCCTTGGGAAACTTGAGAGCAGCTTCTCAGTTCTGCTAGTGCAATTTGAGCTAGGTGGGTTCAGGTCTTGCTTGACCGTGTGGCTTCCCTCAGAAGCATCAGGGATGTCTCCCTTTCCTGATGACTCTCCTCTTTGTAGCAAATGCACTGATTGGCTTTCTGTTCTCTAGTGGTCTCATTAATCTC